>NW_011887460.1:0-12917 GCF_000313485.1 Hansenula ciferrii | reverse complement strand
CTTGATACCATTTTGGAGCTAATTGGGCGCTCATTTTGATATAGTTCTTTATGTGATGTATTTATGTACAAAGTTTCAAATTTCGCGCCTGTGTATGAACACTTGAAAAAACTATAAAAAATTCTACCATTTCCCATGTCTTCTAAAACTTAATGTTGAAGTCAAAGGTACCAATTTTCATATCGATGATGCTTATAGGTTGATATCCATATGGTTAATCTGAAACGCTCTAAGTCAAGTGCCAAATGGATGATTTGGAGTAAATTTGATGTGTAATTCAGCTACAATGATAACTAACCCTTTAGAATATTCTTCTGGTTGGGTTTGGGGCTCTAATCTCACTTTTAAATTGTGTGACATTTGATTTTTTTTGATTAATATATATAGATCTGATTTGAATTTTCAATGAGAATTAAAATTTTGACTCATTATCTCTAATATAATACATCAAACATTTTCATACATTCCATCAAGATTTGGTCTTTAATTAGATCATCTTGTGAGTTATGATTATTAGTTTGAAATACATGATTTTTCGTCAAGCAATTAAACTGTTCATTATACTCATGTAGAACATACAAAGCTATACTAACTCTTTTGTATTAATATAATAAATGCATATATTTGGTTTAATTACTCATGAAGCTGCTTTTCAATATTTGGTTTATACAGGACAATCTTGGGTTGAAGAAAAAATTCAGACGCGATAAATTTTGTTCCAACTACAGAAACCATTTTGATTCAAAAATTGAACTTATATCAAATTCTATTGTTTTTATTTCGTTTTTTGTTGCAAAGAGTATTATATTAGTATGGTCTTCCATCTTGTTGGACAATCTATTTTCGGTAACTTAGCGGTACTCATTAAATTGAACTCTCTTGATAACTTTTGATAATTATTCTAGGGAAACTACATATATGATTCATATTCATTACAAACCTTTTACAATGGTTTAAGCTCTAATATGATCAAATATGAGAAGTACATACTCCAAAAATTATTCTGATTTCATTTATTCCATCAAGATTTGATTTTTTTAGATTATCTTGTGATTTATGATTATTGGTTTGAAATACACATTTTTCTAATTCAACAAACTATTATGATCAACGTCTTTTTAGTTAAATGTATTTATTTATACAAGTGAATAGAATATCGATCATTCAATATATGGAGGTAAGCTTATGCATTAAAGTCTAATAATACTGTTGTAACTTGATATATTCCATGAATCGACTAGTGGTACTTCAAAATTGAATCATTACAGAATCTAATTGACCTACTAGTTTTTACGTCGTATACGTAAAAAAAGGCTTCACTGGAAGACTTCATACACAACACATTTAAAAGAATATATTATTATAGATAGACTTAAAGTACAATTACTTATTATATATAGTAATTCAACCAATATAGCCATTTTCAATTTCCGAGGCTGATCTCAACCGTTTCTAAATTTTGAAAATTTATTTGAACTTAATTTCTTTTACACCAAAATTTGTGTCTTTTTAATACATGGAGTTATATTTTTTCTATAAATGGACCAACGCCTATTGTTATTGCATGTGCTTTACATCGTGTGAATATGTTTGATCAGCAATTGTTTATATTAGATATATTGAATTGAATCATCATGAATTGATCATGATTGAATATTTTCATATCATATAATATTAATAAACAACATACATTCATGAGACAATTAATTGCATCAAGATTTAAATCCATCTTGTCAATATTTGTTCAATCATGAATTGATTCTTTTTCAAACAATATTACATATATAACTTTGTAGAACTTAGTCTTGTAGTAAAATATTGGTTCATACAGATCATCATGAATCGCGTCGACAATGGACATTTGAAAAAATTTAAAAGTTCAACTACAAAACCATGATTCTCTCGCTGGTCAAAATTTTGATCAACACTCCAAATCTTAACTATAATTGACTGGTTAATCTTAACATTCGTGTTGAAATTGCTAACTCCATCTTTATCCATTAAAAACACTATTTTAACGTTGATACACATATAGCTGAAATTTGTACAGAGTTTTGAATATGATAAATTTTGAATCAAAATACAATCGTTATTGGGATAACACATACCATGATGTGTACATGATATAAAATGATTTAAATACCATACAGTTGGATCATAAATCATAAATCATTTACGATTATCACAATTCTCATTCAGCTATTTCATAAATTTCATCAAGATTTGGTCTTTTTATAAGATTATCTTGTGACTTATGATCCTTAGTTTGAAATAAACATTTTTATTTACCAAATATTTACAATTAAATACGTACATTGTAGTAATTTGAATCTATCTGATTAATATTGATCACAGTTGATCACCAATTTATATATCAATATTTGAAAGCTAGATCATTCATTTCTCACGCGTACGCTTGTCGCGCAATAAAATCTACCACGTCCAAAAAAAAAATTATTCAAGAAAAACAATTACTTCTTCATGACTACAACACTATGCTCTGTGAATTTTGATTCTTAGATTTTGATGGTTATTTGATATTTGTTTGCTGCCATGGGTGATTTGATTAAGAGCTAGTTGATATTTCCATAGCTCTTGTCTAAACCATAACCAAACAATATGTCTACTAGGTGTGGAACCTTTTGTGCTTCAAAACATCTTGGTTTTATGAATTTTCCAATGAAAGTTAAGTGGCTTTCATGACCTGTCATACTGAAAATCCATTGAAGCATCCGAAGATTTATATGATATGATATACTAACTAAACTCTCATAATGTTAATTGTTTGCAAAAATCATATATAATCATTATTCATCATTCTATTCTCATGATTTACATCAAGATTTGGTCCTTTTAGATTATCTTGTGAATTATGATCTATAGTTTGGATACACATATTTAACAAATCATTTTATCATTACATATATTGTAGTTCTTTCTAACTTCTTATAACTTCTTAAGCTTTTATTATTGAACTTAGACTTATATACTAGCTCAACTAGCTCATATTAGTGCTGATATTGCTGATATCATACTTACATAACCAAAACGAAGCAAATGTCGCGATTTTTCATATTTTTTACTTATGATAAATTTTTCAATTCAATCATACAATTGTATGTAAATGATTATAAATTTGCAATTTGTGTTTCAATCTTATGAAAAAAGACAACTTAATGCCAGACATGTGTTTTCGATGGAAGATCATAAAATTTTGAATTTGTATCAATTTTCATTTGGCTTTAAATACTTGAATATTGACTTTGGGATCAATTGAAGTGATTAAACATCAATATTTTACTCGATATTTTCAATGATATCTCATACAATTTCAATCATGATATATATATTATATATTATTCGTCAGTATTCATTATAATATTATATATATATATATGATCAATTATAAACATATTCATGAATTAACATCCCGATCAAAGTTTCAACCAAAATTTGTCATGTTAATAAGCTCATGAATATAATTATCATTTTTCTAAAAAGCTTAACTGATGTAGGACTTCTATTATATTAAAATATGAACTTCATTTGAACATTGATATATACAGCTACAAGTAACATCATTAACAACAATTTCCATACATTGGAGCCAAAGAATCGTATATTATACTTTTTTGATATCATAAATTAACAACGAATTCATAAAGCAATCAATTGTGCAAATATTTGAGCATATCCTATCAATATTGGTTCACTCATGAATTGATTATTTTTCAATGTTGTATTGCATACTTACTACGTAGTTCAAGAATTTTGGTTCATACAGAATATATCATGAATTATCGCGTCTTTGAAATTAAAAGCTTCAAACGCGAAAATTTTTATCTAATTAATAACACAATATACGAAAGACAACTATATTTTTTGCAATTTTTCAGCCTGTCCTTCGTACTTTTGAATATGATACTTTAAACTGTTTCTGTTCATTGTTTTCTGGCTTTTCCATTGTTGTTTAATATGCATAGTTTGTCACGATATCACCAAAGTTTATTTGAATTTGTTTTGACCAGTTAAACAATTTTTAATATACTTATTGAGTTTGAATTGCTCTAATAATTGATAGAATGACAAAGTTCTTGCTTTCTGCATTTTATGTTGTGGTATATTGAGCATTTGATTAATCCAGCTTGTATTTGTTGAACTTATTTTAATCATGTTGAGCCTAACTTCATTAACCATGTTGAAGATTTATACAAAACATGATTCATTAATCATAAATCATTCTACTTTCATTTATTTCATCAAGATTTGGTCCTATTATAAGATTATCTTGTGATTTATGATCCTTAGTTTGAAATAAACATTTTTTATTCACAAATTATGAAGAAATATATTGTAGTTGTTTGAATGAGTACAATTTGATTGATTTAATCTTTCTATGATTATACATCATTTACATAATCTTTTTTTTTTTTTCATCAATTTATAAATATTTGAAGCGCGTCGAGGTTTCAAAATTTACACACAACAAGAAATTTATTCATGGTCAGAGTTTAAAAGTGATTTTGCGTATATATTCTTCAGTTCTTATTTCTTTCAACAATGATTTAAAAGCAACAGTTTAACTTTGTGTATGATAGTTGCATCTTGCATTTTGCAACTTCTTTCTGATCTTTAACCTAACATCTACGTCAATTTATTAATAAAATTCCTGAAAGCAGTTGGCAAATTTATAAATACTAGAGAATTAGCAGCTCCACCACTGTTATACAAAACCAATCTGCAAATTAGATTTATATGATGTTATAATATATTGATAATTTAAATCCCAGTTTGCAATATTCAATATAAATCATATACAATCATTCCTCAACATCATTCTACTTTCATACATTCCATTAAGATTCGATCTTTAGTTAGATTATCTTGTGATTTATGATAACTAGTTTGAATACACATTTTCCAACAAATTATATATAAAAAGATATGTAGTAGATATTGTTTAAATTATTGTACTTAATATACTTTATACTATGATTACGCGTCACTTATATAAGCAAATTCAGATGATATATTCGCGCGCTTTTTTCATAGAAAAAAATTACAATTTTTGAATTTAACTTATTGTCTATACTTGTATTACCAATTTGTCTTGAAACTTGGGCCTATCAGTGGTTTATTGTCTGTGAAAATTTTCGTATCTTGGTGAGATAAAGTAAAGCTTAGGCTTCTTATTGCAATTAGCATTAAACGTTACAACCTTGTGGATATCCAAATTTTATCTTATACATGTTGTTATTCCGGCCCCGCTATCAAATAAGATGTATTGGTGTACCAAAGATTTTATATATGATACAATATTGAAGCTGCAAAATTCCCAATTTGAATCATAAATCATATATAATCGTCATTCATCATTCTATTGACATAAATTCCATCAAGATTCGGTCATCAAGATTATCTTGTGAATTATGTTACATAGTTTGAAATACATTTTTCTCACAACTACACAATTATTGTAGTTATACTAACTTCTTAAACTTTAATATTGAATCTAGACTAGACTAACTTGACATCATACTTACATCATCAAAGACAAAACTAATAAAGTTCATGAAATCATTAAATCGCGAATGATATATAGTTTTTGTTAGTAGTCATGCATAGATCATAAATCATGGATCATGGGTATATAAATCATATAAAAGTTCTTTAATTTTTCATTCAGAGAAAGCTACGATAAATAAATTAGACATTTTTTATGATAACGTTTGTTTGACATCACTCGCTTTTTCTTGGTTCATAATTCCTGTTTTGATATGTACATACGTACATAATATGACCATTCAAAAATTTTCTTCATTATTAATATACTCATACACTCATCATTGAGCTAGATTATAATTATATTATTATATTAAGTTTAAGACCCACAATTAACTTTGATGTTATACTATATATATGATCAATAAACATATTCATAACTGCAAACATTTGATCAAGATTTAAACCAAATTTTGTCATGTTTTAATGCTTATGAATAATCATCATTTTCAACAATCCTCGTAGGTAATTACTATATAATAACACCGCATATCAGTGTATATAAACTTCTTCTAGTATCCTCGTTATATTAATCATTCAGAATTCTTATTCTTTGAATTATTTTAGTACACAAAAAGAAATATTAGTACAAGCTATAAATTTGCTACGAACGCGAACTTTTAAAGTTATTGTTAGTACACCGTGCATGAATTCTAGCCTATATAAACCATGAAAATTCCTTCAAATAAACCAATTTCATGATCCTTAAATATATTCAATAATGTTCATATATTGATAAATTATTATATGATTAATTGATGTTCTGTTTTGGTTTAAAGAATAAATTATTTTGACTTTATAGTTTATCTATTTCTCAAGAAATAGTATATGATTTCTTCTACTAATTGGTTGTTATAACATTTCTTGACCAGCAAGAGCGTACGTTATAACCTGGATTGTTTTTTAATTTTTGTTAATATTAATCATGTAAGTATACCATACATATTATCAAATGAACATATATCCCATATATATGATCAAACATCCAATAAACATAAATTCATAATCCCAAAACATCAGATCAAAGTTTAAACCAAATTTTGTCATGTTAAGGCTTATGAATTAACATTTTCCAACCTTTCCTTCGTAGATCCATCAAAACTACAAAAAACTTTTTATAAATATCTTATATTAATTATACATCTCATTATTCATAACTCATAAACTATCTCTATTTAATAAACTTTCTAATGCATATTTTTTAAATTTAATAAATTTTTAATACCCTCATCATCATCATTCTTTCTTTTCTTAATAGGAGAATTTTCATCCCTTGTACCTTGATCATTAAAAACACTAACAGGTTTAGTATGAATAGGTGATGGATTAACTTTCATTACAGGTTTTTGTCTTGTCTTGAAAGATAAATTATTTGATGAAATTTGTTGTAATGGTTTTCTTGGTGTTGATGTGTTTGATGAGGATGGTTTTGAGAGGCGGAATGTATATGTTGATCCATGGGTTGGTGATGATGATGGTGAGGAAGTGTGAGAGTGTGGTTGTTGTTGTTGTTGTGGGGCTGGTTGAGGTTGTTGAGGTTGAGGAGCTTGTTTTATTGGGGATGATGAATTTGATGAATTTGATGATGAAGAATTGGGATTTTGAATTTGGGTTTGAGTTTTCAAAGGAGATGAATTTGATAAATTATTTGTTAATGGAGTTTGATAAATAAATGGAGATTGTTTAATTGGAGTTTGTTGTGGTTGATGTTGTGGTAATTGTTGAGGTTGAGGTAAAGAAACTTGTGGTTGTAAATGTTGTAAATGTGGTAAATAAATTGGTTCAATATGATGAATTTCTTTTTCAAAATTTGATTGTCTTCTAAGGGTTTGTCTTCTATTTTGAAACCAAATTTGTATAGCTTTTTCAGTCATATTTACATTTTTAGCAATTTCTAATCTTCTTGCTTTGTTGGGGGTTGAACCTTTTTCAAATTCATCTTGTAAAATTGATAATTCTAATGGTGAAGTTCTTCTTCTCTTGCGTCTTGCTAATTGATGATTATCAATTGATGGTTCTTGTAAGGGGAAAGTTGATGGTGAATGACTTATAAAAGCATAAGATTTTTTTTCAATTAATGGTGAAACAGTTGATATTGAAGATTGATAAAATTGTGGTTGAGATGGTGGTATAATTGAATTTGGAGTTGGTATTGGGTTTGGTGGTTGTAAACTTTGTTGATTTTGATTAAAATTTATTGAATCAAAAGAAGGTAATCTAATTGGAGTTTTCATTATTGGGGGTTGACCTTGTTGTTGTTGTTGATTATCATCATTTAAGATTGAAGATAATGGAGGTAAAGAACGATCATTTAATTTAACATTTGGAGTTGATTGAATAGAATTTAAATTTGGTCTTGACATTGTTATTGACATTGGAATGTATGAAGGAATGAATTTAAAGAGTGTGGATTGAAATGTTGATGGAGTGAAGTGAAGTGAATAAATGATTTGATTTCAACGGGAACAACACTTATATATATATCACCAAATATAATGTATTTCTTCATAAATTGAATAAATTGAACGCGTTTAAAAACATTGCATTTAAATTTATGCTTCATTCCTTTCAAATTTAAATTATTCGCGTATCAAAAACAGCGCATCCCTTTGAAAAGTAAACAATGAAATGAAATGAAATAATCACGGTGACAATTTACAAGGGAGAACTTGGAACTAGAAGGGAGTGCTAGGCAGGGGTTTACTTTGTTTACTGTGTGTTTACTGTCTTAGACAGAGTGTTTACTGTGCTTACTGTTCTAGGCAGAGTGTTGTTTACTTGTTTACTTGTTTATCAATACATAGTATACACAATCAAATACAATACAATACCAGTAGTCAATATACACTATACTTGATCTAAACTCATATAATACCCAATACACTTATACCTCATTACTATACCTCATTACTCATTATTATAACTCATAGTCTCATTGTAAACCACTCCTCTCTACTTCGTCTCGAGTCGTTGTTTCGTTGTCAACACGCTAATTTAATGCAATGCACACTGTTAAAACGCGATGAATTAATTAAACCGTGAATTGGGAAATAACTGAACAGGAACATCATCAACGATCAAGTAAACAAATCAATGTGTATTCCCAATGCGGTAATGTGCTATGCCATAATTAATATTAAGTACATATTACAGAATATAAGACTCTAGACTATATCATTATTACTATTCATTTACTATATTTACTATTCCTTTACTTTACTTTCCTTTACTTTATTGAATAATGATTGTATATGTATACACATTACATAATACACACGCTACCGATTACATAACACATAGTTTCAGTTTACCCTACTTTCCCATAACCTCTTTAATTAATTAATACCATTGACACCATTGACACTTGACTTATAGTACTATTATCTATAGAGTCTAGACAACTCACCATCAACCCAATGTCTATACCCAAACAGAATGGAACACAGCGGTCTATAAGGTATATAAGGTATATCCCTTTGTTATTCATTGTCCCTTTGATATATAAATATTATACCTATACAACAACAACATCATCATCATCAACATCTATTGATACAACACCAATACAAGTATCTTATAACTCAATTAATGAATCTGAATACAACAGACTAGGTCTAACTCCTACACCACCAATAACAATAACACATACAAATTCAATAGGTCAATTCCAATCATCAACATATCATGGTAGATTCTTACATATTACAGATATTCATCCAGATGAATATTATAAAACTAATGGATTGATAGATGAAGCATGTCATAGAACTCATACCAAGAATGGTAAGACCAAAGGTGCTAAAGCATCAAAATATGGTGATGCTTTATTAGGTTGTGATTCACCAATAATCTTAATGAATGAAACTTTTAATTGGATTGAAAAAAACTTGAAAGATAAAATTGATTTTATTATATGGACTGGTGATAATATTAGACATGATAATGATAGAAAAATCCCAAGAACTGAAACCCAAATATTCGATATGAATCGTAAAGTATCCCAAAAATTCATTAAACATTTTGCGAACCATGATTCCCAAGATCCAAGAGATTTTCGAATCCCTGTTATACCAAGTTTAGGTAATAATGATGTTTTCCCACATAATTTATTTTCACCAGGTCCTACGTTACAAACTAGGGAGCTTTGGAACATTTGGTCAAATTTTATACCACAAGATCAATTACATGTTTTTGAAAGAGGTGCTTATTTTTTCCAAGAAGTTATCCCAGGAAAATTAGCCATCTTATCAATAAACACCCTTTACTTGTTTAAATCTAACCCATTAGTGGATAATTGTGATAATAAAAAAGATCCAGGTTATAAATTATTTCAATGGTTAGGTGTTGTTTTACAAGAATTAAGAGAAAGAAAAATGAAAGTTTGGTTAAGTGGTCATGTCCCTCCCGTCCCAAAGAATTATGATTTAACTTGTTTTAGAAAATATTCAATTTGGTTATATGAATATAGAGATATTATTATTGGTGGTGTTTATGGTCATATGAATTTAGATCATTTTATCCCAATAGATTCTAAAAAAGCTTATGATTCATATAACTTGAATACAAAAGACCATGAAGACGAATCATTATCATTGGAAGAACAATATCATGAATTTGGGATTGATTTATCAGATCCATTCTTATCATCACCACATATCCAAGGTGGTGCCCCATCAGGAAAAGAAGAATATATGGAATCTGTTCGTAAATCTTTTTATAAAAATGTTGTTAAACCTTCCAAACAAGGTGATCATGGTGAACGTTATTCTATTGTTAATGTTGCAGCTAGTGTTATTCCAACTTTTAACCCGGGACTCAGGGTTTGGGAATATAATATTACAGGGTTAGAAGATGGGTATGGAGCAAAACCATGGGATTTATTTTTCCAGGATTTAGAAACTCAGATGAAGAACCAAGATGAAGATTCTTTTTCATTTGATGATGATCAAGAATTTGATGAAAACTTGGAGACTGAAGGAAAGAAAAAAAAGGGTAAAAAGGGTAAAAAACCAAAAAAACCTGATAGTTCATTACCATCACCAAAACCTGATTCAGAACCTTTAGGACCAGGTTATACACCACAAACTTTTTCTCCTACAAAATTTATTCAATATTATGTTAACTTAACAGCTGTTAATTTAGGTGATCAAGAATTTAATTATGAATTAGAATATAAATCTGATAAAGAACCTTATAATATGCCGGGGTTATTAGTTAAAGATTATTTAAAATTAGCTAGAGATTTGGCAAAACCTTTGAAAAGGGGGAATGAGGGTAAGAAATTGGGGAAGTTTAAAAAATTGTGGGATAAGTATTTAGAACATGTTTTTGTTAGTACGGGGTATCATGATTAAAATGTTTATAAGTTTTATATATGTATGTATTATAGGTTTTTTGAATGAATTTTGGTTGTAGGTTAGGTTTTATTCTGTTAATGGTTTTCTTTTCAACATACCAAAAATTAATTTTTGTTCTTTATAAATTATAAACCCAACAAGTATACCAGCAAGTAAAACATTCCCTATTAATTCTTTTAAATTTCTTGTAATACCAAATAATAATAAATCCAAACCCCATATAACACCACCAAAACTTAGGATTTTTTGTAAATTTAAATCAAATTTTAAAATCTTCCTAGATACCATATTTTTCTTATAAAAATGTTGAATAAATTCATTACAATACCAAATCCTCAAGATCATATTAATCATATTTGATCCAATTAACCCCAACAATGATAATTCAAATTTATAAATACCTAACCATGAAGTAAACACAAAAACTCCAGAGAAATAACACATAAACCAAGTATAGTTAACAACTTCACTCCCCGAAGCGGTGGATTGATGAACTGATTCTAGGATACCATTGAATGCTAATAATGGTAAATACAAGG
This sequence comes from Hansenula ciferrii, assembly GCF_000313485.1. NCBI lineage: Eukaryota > Fungi > Ascomycota > Saccharomycetes > Phaffomycetales > Wickerhamomycetaceae > Hansenula > Hansenula ciferrii. The sequence continues at coordinate 1,459 of NW_011887460.1, read as the reverse complement.
TATATAATGGTATGATTTCTGAAACGTGGTTTGACCAATTATTACCTATGATTTTTTGGATCAAGTAACCTGAATTCAAAGGACCAAATATTATGATTATAATTGATAAATAAATATAAAACAAGATGATTTTTCTTAGGATATCAATTGATAAGTTTAAGTTTTTGGATGATTTATTTGTTAATAATAACCTTGTTAGGAAATTTCTGAGGGATTCCTCCACTGGAGCAAATATTAATCTTGCTAATAATGAACCATAATTTGAAATAAGTGAATAAATCCCTTGTTCCTCAATTGTACAAAATTGATTGATAACTAATTTATCACCTTCTGTAAGCAGATGTTTAAAACATAATTGGAAGAAAATTTTTATGAAATGGTTTATTGCTTCTTTATCAAATATGTAATAATTTTCATTGTTATGGATTTTAGTTATGGATAATGATAATTTAGATGCTGTGGGAGTTATGGATTTATATGATCTAAAATCCATATAATATGAGATTAATAACACTAAGGAATGTGATAATTTACCAATGGAAAATGCTAAGATTGGTATACCATCCACAGGGGAATCCTTAAACCAAAATACAATACCAAAATTAACAAAACAATTTATAGTAATTGCAAGACTTTCAAATCTTGTTCTCTTGTCATAATTTAAATTAAATTGATTTAAATTATAAAAAGGTTCAACTAATAATTCAACCAAGATTGTAAACCAAATAACTAATAATGAAAGATTAAATAATTCCATATGACTGAAAAATTCTGATATTTTATTATATTGCCAATATATTATAAACAATGACATTGGGAATCCAATCATAATAGGAATAAAACTTAAATTTATTATACTTTGTAATGTTGCAATTTTGGAACCATGAGAAATTTTATTATGATTATATTTATCCTTCTCGGTGTATTCAACATCTTCATCTTCATCATGAGTTATGGAATCATTGATACGTTGTGATGATAATCTTATACCTTCTCTACTGAAAAATAATACAGTGTTGATCAAAAATTCTAAAAATGAATTTATACCAAATATTTTTGGTGATATAAAAGTTATAAGAATTTGATTTAATATAAATGTAATTAATTTTGTGAATATTGAACCTATGAATAAAAAAGTTGCACCTTTTGCTGATTTTGATATTAGATTCTCGGGATCTTGTGAATTGGGTTTAGTTGACATGTTCTTTGGTGGCCTTTGATCTGTTTTTGAAAATAGATGAGTAAATTAAAGATTTGGTTTTTTATTTATGTCTTGAAAAATCCTCGAGAATTTTAATTTATTTATGATTTCGCGTATCAATGGGTTTGACACCATTTCTTGAAACCGGGATAACTTGAGTGATCTTGGTCTTGTAAACTGAGGAAATACATTAATATCTTTTATAAAACATTAGCTATCCAATGATATAACTTTCATCTTCAAATTCGGCGCAGGAGG
>NW_011887459.1:0-20383 GCF_000313485.1 Hansenula ciferrii | reverse complement strand
ATACAAGGGCTAGGTTTGAAATATTATTAAATAATTGGAAGTCTCAATCAAATTTAATAACAATGCCAAATGATACTAAAATTATAACAGAATCTGAATTCCCTCAAGTATTTGGAAGCTTTATAAGACAACCTGCAAGTTTCCTAGTTGCATTCTACGCATGTGTTAGACAGTTAGGTATAACTAAACTGAGAAATCAACAAGTATTTGTGGCTAGAAGAACTCAAGTTGCAGGTATGGGTGTTATTATTGCACTTTTCTTTGCACCATTAAAGAATAATCATATTGGTGTTTCAAATGGATTAGGTCTTGTACAAGAAGTTACAAGCCTTTATTATTGTGGTATGCTAAACAATTTAAGTTCATATTATCCTGATCAAAGAAATTATTTTTATCATGAAGATGGTCCAGTTTATATTTACCATTTTTTTTAAGTTATATGATTGTGGAAGTTCCTTTTGAAATGATTTTAAGTTATATATTTGCAGCTTTTTTAGGACCAAGTTTTGGACTGACAATTAGAGCTGCAGAAATGTTTTACTCTATAGCTTGTGTTTCATTTCTTACTACATGATGTGGTGAAAGTTTAGGTATTATTACAGATACACTGTCCCATCATGTGGGGGTTTCTGTTAATATTGTTTCAATTAGTTTATCGATTGGTACATTTATGGATGGTATTATGTCATTACAAATGGATGGAGTACTAATTAAAAGGTAAAAGTTGGATAACTATTTAAAAATTTGGTATGAGTATTTTGTCAAAAATGGCATTATCTGATGATCTTAAACTTACAATTCTTCAAAAGATAATCAAGCTGACTGTCATTTAATAATGGCGGTGTTGTCTCAAGATAATATAATTTGAAAGTGACATATAAAAAATTCTTACTTACAGTTGCCATTATTTATCATGCCGTTGCTTTGGGTATTGGATTTAGGAAACAATCATTGTTTCGTGTTCTGGTCAATCTTCATATTAATATTGACGTTAATGTTAAAATTATTTATTCTAAGAGAACGAGTATTTTAATCTCAGAATATTACGCTCATGATTGAAGTTGAAAATTCGTATAGAGAATATAATTAGTGTATATATATTGAAATCGACGGTGCTCAATGCAATACATAGCAACAATTTAAAAACGGTAATATGAACCCCTTCAAAGAAAGGACAAAAAGGACAATTGATTAAACGTCAATTTCATTATCATTAATTTCTTCCTTTTCATTATTATGAGTTCTAATATGTTGAGTTAAATTATCACTTCTTGTTGACCACATAAATCACAATTAAATGAATCATCATTTGTATGTAAAGTTCTAAAATGACATTTTGAATGTTCTTCTCTTCAAAATCTTGTCTTCTAAACCTCCTTTAACAATACGTACAAACAAATTGTTTTTGTTGCATCATAAGCCAATGAATGTTTACGACCTCTTCTTGCTGATTCATTAATTACTGGTGGTTGATAATATCCTGGTGGTTGAGGAATTATATCACCTTCTGGTAACGCTGGTATAGGGGGTATATTATCATTATTAGTATTAGTATTGTTGCTATTTGAGCTTGAATTAAATGAAGTTAAAGTTGCCATTCTTTTGAACTTATATATTGATTTTGAACGTTTTTTATTATCTGTATTAACATCAGCTAGAAAATAACCCAGCATAATCTGGTAACTTATTTTCCTTTATAATTTCGACTCCTGATCTTCATCATTTTCAAACTTCATATGTTATGATGAATAATTATTATCAAAATTTGAATTATGATCTGTTGATAATGGAAAATCATTTGTTACACCATGATTAAATTTTAAGTTCATTGTAATTTGAACATTTTCTTGTTGTTCAATATCAATTTCTGGAATAATTTATCTAAATTTAATTCAGGAATTTGTGGAAATGAGTTCATTATTTTCTTCTTTGATTTCAGGTTCTGATTTATCACCACCAATACGACCATTTGTTAAAGCACTGACTAAACTTGATTTGGTTTTTTTTTGGTCTAGTAGTACAATTACAATTCTTTATATGAGAGTTTTTAACACACATTTTCTGTTCTTGGTTCAGTTTCAATGTTAAAATCTTCATCAGTCAAATTTTGAACATTAATTGAATCATTCAGTGGGATATTTTCAACATCTTTAACTAAATTTGATAAGGTCTTGATCAGAATCTTCAATATCTTTTATACCCATATATTGTAAATTTTCAAAAAATTCATGAGATTCTTTGCATGATGAACCTAACAAGTTGTACTATCATTATGTAAATTTCCTAAACTTGATTAACCAAAATTAAAATTCTAAGCATGAAATCATTTAATTCTGTATTATTGTTATAATAGTCAGATTAATTTATCATAATTTAAATTAAAGAAGGCATTAAAGATTTACTATCATTTTTATAATTCTCATCAACTCTAGAAATGATTAAATCACTATTAAAATTGAATTGATTTTGGTTTTAATTCTGGGTTTGTTGATGTTTGGTATAATTGGGAATACCATTGAAGGAGTTCCGGTTCACTGGGCTTTGAAAGACACTTTCTATGATGTTGTATACAATGAATCTGTTCACATTATTCTCTGAGTTGCAATATATTCACTTTAATTTTATTCTTTATTGTTTGTTAAATTTAGTTTATAATTGTCTTGTTTCAAATTAACTAAGCTAGTTATATGGTGTTATGTACCAAACTTCGTAACCTCCACTCAAAACGACCTAAATTGAATCTTTGATTAAATACTAACAAACCAGACAGTTGATTTTGGTGGTTTTAAAGCTTATCCTTATATCAGAGCATCTTCCATTGAATTGTTGTGCTTTTCTCTTTGGTAAAGAAGAATTTATGTTGAAGTTCTTTGAGCCTCTATCCAAATTTATATATCTAAAAACTGATACCCATTATACCCGTTTGTTCCTTACGATTTTTCATCTTGGGTAAAACAAACCATGGTGATGAAGCTTGAATTAGATCACCCCAAAGAAGTTTCTAAAGGACCCGCGAATTTGTAGATACGTTATAAAAAGATTTGAAAAGTCAATTTCTTTAACAAAAATTTATTTCTACATGATTAAATATTCCCATCATAAATTTGGTGCGTTCTTCTGGTATTCTATAAATTACTGTATGTATTCAGATATGATTAAGAAGGATCTAAGTTAACCAAAACAAAAAGCCCGTGTTCTGAGGTGACACAATCCACTGTTTAGCAACCATTTCTGTTTGTTCATTGTGCAACAATTAGCGTTCACTACTCCTATGAACTTAATAGTTATTGCTTGTTATTTCATATTCAATAACTATTGGTATTTGAACTTTATACCAATGAATTGTTTAATGTCCAAGCACTACAATATATGATCAAAGTGTTGTTAGATGTTCTGATGAATTTTGAAACAATTAGATTCTCGGATTGAACTGACACTTTGATTTGATTTTTGCACCATTAAGAAGCTGTAGATTTATAGACTTTAATAAAACAATTCAATTAATACTGGACTAATTATCCTTTGTACAATTCTATCTTTATTAATTCCCAAGTTGTATAAATTTATTTCGAAGGTTATGTGTTCGCGAATTTTACCCTCATCAAAAATAAAAAAATCAACTTTTCAACATTTTATTAAATTATATGGTACTTTACTGAAATAACTATTGATCAATAAACTAAAGATCTAAATGCTTCCCAACATGTTTTTGAAAAATAGAAGTATATTAGTCAATCCTATTAGACAACAAATTGCAAAATTGGCCACTTCTGCTAGTCCAGAATCAATAGTTACATCAACAGAACCAAACAAAAAACCAACACATATAATTAAAGATCATTCACAAGAAACTCCAAATTATGTTTTAAGTTCATTACGTGAATTCCCATCATTAAAACCAATAACATTCCAACCTGTTCATTCTTCATTATTAAACACTCCATTACGTCGTGATTTATTATGGAAAGCTGTTATTTATGATGCTGATAATGCTCGTGTTGGTGCTTCAAATCCTCCATCAAGAAATCAAATGGGTTATTCTAGAAGAAAATTAGCTGCTCAAAAAGGTAGTGGTAATGCTCGTGTTGGTTCAAGAGGTTCTCCGATCAGAGAAGATGGTGGTTATGCCTTGGCTAGAAATGCACCAAATCAACATGGTACTGAAGTTAATTATAAAGTTTATCAAAGAGCTGTAAGAATTGCCCTTAGTGATGCTTATAGAAAGGGGAAATTATTTTTAATTAATGATTCATTAGAATTACCAACAAATGATGATTTAACTATAAAGATGTTTTTAAAAAAATTTCAATTACATGATAAAAAATTATTATTTATTACAAATGAATTAAGAGAAAATTTATTAGAAGCAACAAAAACTTTTGAAAAAAAAATTGATGTTGCACAAAAAGAAGGTATTAAAGTTAAAGATTTATTAAAAGCTGAACAAATTTTTATTGAATTAAGTGCATTAAAAGCTTTCCAAAAAACTTATGGTGAAGAACTATAAACAATGGGGAGATTAAAGAAATAACAACCCATTATAATGATATCATGTATAGTAAAGAATCTTGTGTAAATAAGATAAAATAGATGTATATAGTCAAATAACTTTCGTAGATATACATTGACTACAAAGTATACTGACGACTTGATTTGAAAAATAATTAACTCACATTTTTTCAACATATGACAAAATAATTATTTCAAAATTGATCAAATATTATGAAGAATAATGATGAGGAATTCATGTATTAATTGAAAATTAACACAGCTTATATTAGAATTCATGTACAACTATATTTATTATAATCCTTTGAGATTGATGAAACCTTCAGAATCTAAATTATCATGAATCTAACCTTTTTGGATCTGTTCGAACAGAACAGTCGTTTTGAGATAAAAGGTAAAAAGGGGATTCCTAGACTCGACATTAATACCCGTTGGAACAGTACCATAATTATGATGTTGAAATACTTGATTGATAAAGGAAAGGATCATTATTTTTTGATTATGGTAAAATTTTATATGGTCTGAAAATTTTCGCGCAAAATTAGAGCAGCTATATAGATTACGACACATCAACTAGTTCAATTAGATCATATCTTACCATTATATGTATATAGCTACAACTTCATCTTTTGTTTAGAAATTAAATTTAAAAAAAGATATGATTCGTATCATATAAACTACAACACTGGTATAATCTAAAAACAAAACTCACATTTAATTTCAACATATGACAAAATAATTGTTTCAAAATTGATCAAATATGGAGAATAATGATGAGGAATATGTGTATTAATGAGTAATTAACACTTATTGATTAAAATTCATGTAATTTGATCTATAGCTGTTGGGATTGATAAAACTTTCTGAATCTAAATTATGAATCTAATCATAATCTGCAATTGATTCTTCTCAAAGAGCATGCTCCTCATCTATCAATAGATACCACGATTAGACGTTCCCACTCGTTGGAATAGCGCAGTACAGATGTTGGAATTCAGTATATCAAATATAGCTTGAAGTTTGAAGGAGTTTCTGCAATCTTGTTTTATTTGAAACTGTCCAAATTTTTCTTTCGCGCAAAAAACTATAGATTCTTGAACGTGGAACATTGATTACACATTGCACATTTAACAAGTACTTTATGACTCGAATCGATTCATCATTCGAAGTAAATCTCGGACTGCATCTGTGTACTAGTTGATTCAAAGTATAATTACAATTTCTCTTCTAAGATTGTTCATTGAAAAGATGTATATTTCAATATTTCATCATACTCACAAGATAATCTAAAAGGATCAAATCTTGATGAAAGTTATGTGAATTTTGAAAGATTTATATGTTAAACTTTAGTCATATTTGTTCAAATTTTTATATTTTTTGTTAAACCTCATTGATTTCAAGGATTTCCATATTATCATATTAATTTGAACATTTGAATTGACCGTTGTGATCTATTGGTTCAAAATTCCAGTGATACTTTCAATCAAAAATCTGAACCAGATGGTGTATAGGCTTAAATTATTTTAACGTCATAAAAATAAGAAATAGCAAAAACAATTTAGTTCAGTTTTTAAAACTCGAACACCAAACAAAATAAAACACAATTTTGTTCGTTGAAATAACGCTAAGTTTAGTGCTAATGGTACTTCTGATTTCACTATTCTTTTGAATTCGGATGAACATGAGAATTGGAACCTGATAGAACCTTATAATGTGGGTGCATTGGACGTCATTTGTTCAAGGTGTCGCTGGTTTTTTTCTTTTAATGTTGTTCATTGTATACCATAATTATATTGTTTTTAAAAATGCTTTTGAATTGGCGCATTTTCGCGTACCTCAATTTTGTATGGAAGCACGTAAGCACGTAGATAGCTGATTGTAGATGTACGGTTTAAAATATTGGATTAAATTACATTTCATTCTAGTGGATAAGTCATACACTAGCTTGTAAAAGTTCCTGATTATAATATTTATCAACATTTTTCGAACTGACTCAGATATGGGGTCGTATAAAGTGTACAAGTGCAATTCATTTTAGTTTCCAGATCTATTAACGCATTAACGTGTTGCTAGCTTGGGCATTGATAGTTTAAAAAGATAATTCGTAAGTATCTCTACAAATAACTCATTTGGAAAAACTGAATCAAATCACAAGATTTAATAAATGACAAGATAATTGTTTTAATTCAATCGAATCTTGATCAATTTTATCAACTTGTGATTGGTATATATATTATAACTTGACAAATACTATATATCACTTAAATATCTAGTAACAAGATATGTGAACGTATAAAGTAATTCCAAGTCATATGCTAATGTTAGATCAAAGAACAACATAGTCCAATGTTATTGTGAGTATTGCAACAAGCCACTTAAACATATGATAAAAAAATTCAGGCCGTGGTTATTTCAATAAAAAGTTTTTCCCTTATGCAAATTAAATTAAATCAGTACAATATCATTTGAAAAATATACATTATAGTAATAGTGTGGTTTTAAAATTAATCCATGAATTAAGTTAAAAGTTGTAAGTTGTAACGTTGTAACTTGTAACTTGTAACCTCATTTCAAAATAAGTTTTGTCAAAATTTACAAATTTCAGGTAGATTATTAATAAGTTATGTAACATGAAGCTTAGTTATAACTTATTATACATGATATATATATATGGCGAACATATCATCTTATATAATTATAGAGAGTATATTTAAAGATAATGATATTCCTTTACAAATATATATCGCTCCTTTTTATAACTACGCTTATAATATCAATTAGAAATGCAATTCAAGTTCAAAAATTATTAAAGAATCACAAAATATTGAGCATAAGACAAGATAATTGTTCTAATATATGATATAAAAACAACCGAATCCTGATCATTAAATGTCAATCTGTGACCCTAGTATTTGTATATTATATTCTAATCCAAACTAATATAAATTATACCTCTGATCTTTGAGTTTTGATTTAATGTTTAGTGACTAGATCTATAATAAACAGATTATATTGAGTTTTGAAAAACAACAGAAGTAACTCTAATTTTGGTCCCATAATTAGATATCTACCAGAAAAAATAAAACATCTGATATTTTACTATTTGTACATAATCAAAGATCTGAAAATTAAGATTAATGCTAAAAAGTTGTAACATCGATCAATAAGAAAAATCAAAAGTTATAAATTTTCGAAAAAGTGCGACATTAAGCTGCTTGCGCGCCCACCGCCCCGGCTGTTGCGTTTTTTGATTATGTAAGTTATTTGTCATTCTGATAAGTATATTAATTAATTATTTGATAAGCTTACTTTAATCGAGAAACCTTTGATGTTTGACTAATTGAAAGACTAAAGTGTGTAAACATAGTTTGAATATATTGATCATGAATATTAGGTTTTAGTTTAGTAGCTGGACTATTGGTATTAATATGAATATTACATATAAACGATTGAAGGATATGTTCAAGGTATCCAAGGAGTAAATCATATCTTAAGATCTGTCTTTTATATATTCTCGTGATTATAATGAAATATCGATATATATGTATAGCCTACACTTATGAATAAAAGCAATAAATTGTAAGAAAATGTCGTCTTATATCAATTAATCACAAAATTGACAAAGTATATTTTCAACTTTGATCAAAAATTGTAAACTGATATGGAAAATTTGATATTGATGATTATAGATATTGTGAAGTATCTTATTATTCATAATTTGACTTGAATCTTAACAAATGTAGAATTAATAAATCTTCAAACTATGCATATTATAATACTCCTGAATATAATTGAAAATCAAAAAGCTGATAACAACTAAAAAAGCTATGCAATCATTAGGATAGACTAAATTATCGTGAAACAACAATCAATATGAGACCAAAATATTTATGATATTTAGTCAAAAACATTCAAGCTTAAATTAGAGTGTCAAGAATGAATAACAAAAAAAACTAAAACATAGTTGAATAAAATAGAGCCAATGTGGTATAAATAAACATTTGAAGAACGAAATCTCAATTTTTGTAAAAATCAACAATCACATAACAGATCGAGCCCTAGTCAGGTGTAGGTTTATAGTCACATGATATCGCAGTACATACAACCCTAACACCAAGTAAACAGTCACAAGTATCTATAAATCAGCTACACCCATACACCACCAAACATTTTTGTAAAAATCTCACACAAATCACTTTCAAAGTTCGCGAATCCAATCTTTGAAAATTCAAATTTTCCGCGAAAACTCACATTTTTTTGTTAGCGGTTGGGAATCAGTTTGTTGCACTGTGGGAAAGATTGAGCATCTTGGTGAAAAAAAATTATAAACACTTTATCAAATACAATTCTAAAGAAAGACTTGTTGAAGTTTTAGTTATAACACCAAATCAGTCAAAATGTCTTTAGTTGTTCAAGAACAAGGTAGTTTCCAACACATTTTACGGTATGTCATTATACTATATGGGAGTTATTATTGTGTTGTTGTCTGTTGAGTGTTGAATGTTGAGTTATTGAAGAAAGCAAATTTAAAGAAGATTTATGGGAATAGAATAAAAGAATAATGTATCAATATCAAAGAATCAGGAGAATCAGAAGAATCAGTTTATCAATGAGAGTATTGAGTTATATTATTTATACAATTTTGGAGATATCAAATGGGCTCACTTAGTTTTACTATAAGGTTGAAATATAGTACTATATACACAACATATGAATCAAATTCAGAACTCATTCAAATCACACAAGACAAACACATAAACACATTTATCCCCTTTGAAACTTAAAGAACCACATACTAACTTATTTAATCTAGTTTGTTAAACACCAACGTTGATGGTAGAATTAAAATCCAATATGCTTTAACCACTATTAGAGGTGTTGGTCGTCGTTACTCAAATTTAGTTTGTAAAAAAGCTGATGTTGATTTAAAAAAAAGAGCTGGTGAATTAACTCAAGAAGAATTAGAAAGAGTTGTTACCATTTTACAAAACCCAACTCAATATAAAATCCCAGCTTGGTTCTTAAACAGACAAAAAGATATTGTTGATGGTAAAGATTCTCATGTCTTAGCCAATCAATTGGAATCTAAATTAAGAGATGATTTAGAAAGATTAAAAAAAATCAGAGCTCACAGAGGTATCCGTCATTTCTGGGGTTTACGTGTTAGAGGTCAACATACTAAAACTACTGGTCGTCGTGGTAAAAGAGTTTAATCTGTTTCTACGTTAGATTATTATGTTATTTTATAATTAATATCTTTTGTATATTTTTTGAAGCAAATTAAATTTATAATTTTCAAGGGAAAAAGATTGAATGTGTTTTGGAATAATTGTAGAGAATTATAATTACGCGTTTGAAACTTATGATCAGAGAAAATCAGACAAATGGGCTTATAACTATCACTTCTATTCAGAAATCATTTGTTATATTACTTATCAATGGTATCATCGTAAGTAAACATCAATATTTCGATGGTTAGTCAAATTTCAATCCTCTATATATATTCTGATTTTCACGATCCCGCGAGAAATGATATAAAAAAATTACTACCCGAAAATTCTACTCTTCTTAACATGATCATTTTAATATCGTTGACTACGTTTTTAGTTAATTAATACTCTTATTTTTTGTTGTCTAATGTCCATACTTTTTGCTTGATAGAACGTTGAAAATTAAGGATATGTGCTAATTGACTGTCCATTTGTTGAAACATGAGTGTGTTTGCTACTGGAAATAGTGAATTCTTATGATTTCTTGATAGGTTGATAGAATTGATTAGATCATAACTCAACGAGGTTTATATTAATCAACAGATTAAAACCAAAAGTTATTCATAAAGAATTCAATCAATCAAAACTTTAAACGTATATTTTTATCAAGATTTGGTCTGTCAAAAGATTATCTTGTGAATTATGTTGATTAAGTTTGAATATACAATATTTTTGATCAGATAAATCAAATACGTAGCTTAATCATGATCGTCATCAATTATATTATACAACATAAGCCTTATCAATATGGTCTGTTGACTATATAATGAGTTTAAATTGATGGTTTATGAGTACATGGTTTGACGTAGCGCAGGGTAATGTTTAGTGATTCGGCCGCGGCGGCGATCATCATCGAAATTAAATACGTATAAATATACAAAATTAATGTATCAAAATTATAAATTAGTTTTTTGTTTTACATATAAAAAATAAACCAATAGAACTACCAACTTGTGACGCGCAATTAAGCATGCTGTGAATTATGAATATTATTAACTTGAAAGCATTTAACCTGCTACTGATTCTCATATGTCATTGTCTTTGTTCTACTTGATCATATTTTCAAAAATGTCGTCAACTTTGAATATTAGCACCAGAGTTTTGGATATGTTGTTATTTTCATAGGACGTTTGCATCGTTAATTGATAGAAGGGTGGTGAAGACATTGCCTTATGGATTTGTATTGATTATACATTACCAAAGATCATGATATTAATTCAATAGATCATATCAATACATATCAAATTGATTTCATGACTTTCATATTTGATCAAGATGTTAACTTATCTTGTCATATGTTAGGGTGAATCAAATTCAATATTTTGGAAACAAAGGATAATTGTAGATTTATAATAAGGATAGTTTACATATGATAGATTACTCTATACATCATTAAGTATAGCTATGTCATGTTGATATATCCATACTAGTATAATGGATTTACCCCTTAGTATAATTCGCGACTAAATATTAAAGTATAAAAATTCAGGAGTTATCTTTCTTTCTTTCTTCCATGGAAATTCATGTACACTATATACTACAGGCAGGTTGCAATAAACATTGGTTTAGTATTTTTACCCTTCTTTTAGGTATAATCCAGTCAAAGAGTTAGAACATAACTTTTGAGATCTTCCTCTGTTACTTGTTTGACTTAATGGAACGTCTTTTAGTTGTATACCATATCTTGGTTGTGTGATAGGCAATTACAATTTATCAAGAAACTATATATAATATGACTTCATATAGACTATTTTTAAAAAGGTTATGATCTATATAATGGTTGAATTGATATGCTTAAACTTCATAAACTTTACATACCTTTCATCAAGATTCGATTGAGATTTTGCATAATTTTGATTATCTTGTGGATATGTTTAAGGCCTGGAATATACATTTTTTTGACTCAGAGACTGATTTTTTTATCTGTAGATGCTATTCGTTACTTTTAAATGCAATTTATGATAGAAGCATCCCCTACGTTCATAGTAAATATTCATAATGAGTTCTGATTGAATTTATAACAGTTAGTCTTCGCGAAAGGAATTTGGCCTTGATGAAAATTTAAAAGCTCGACGAAACATTAATCTTCTTAGTCACTTTTAGAGAAATTAAGCAACTCTGCTGGCTACTTCGTCATCTTTGAAGTTAAAGATTTGCTTCATTCAAATGCTCAAAAATGTTTTATTGATTGTTATTTGCTTTCCATATTAATTAACGCCTTTCTACAGGAAATATTAATTATTATCTTAAGTTTGTTTACCACATGGAATCCACAATCGTATTTATCTGTTTGGTTTTTAATGTTGAATAATTTAAAATGAAAAGCTTTTAAAGATATATACAAGTTCTTTTTTAATCAAATCGAAAGCTATATATGTATATTAGTTTTTCAATAACATGAACCTCTGCAATTCTTCATATTTGATCAAGATGTCATTATTTTGTCATATGTTGGATTATCAAGGTCAAATTTAATTTTTTGAAAACCCAAGGATATATTTGTAGATCTGTAATTTAAAGAACATTCACATATGGATTATTATATAGCCTTTGTATCATCAACTATAGCTATAATCATCGTTATGTTATCATTATGTATTTGTACTCCTTAGTTATTCGCGACTAAAGTACGAGTGTATACAAATTCTTTTTTTTTTTGCTTTGCGTTAGACAAGAATAACTTGAATGGCTTAAACAAATGTGTTTGTTAGAACGCCTGCTGTTATCCTCAGCTTGTCAGCTTTAAAACCTTCTTTACAGTTAAGAATTTGTCAATCATATTGCATTGTTGAAGTGATTTTTGATAGCGTTTATACACGTATTGGATTCATCAGTTAAAATATACGTTGGTTTAAATTGACCAAGTTATTAATCAATGTTTTGCGTGTATGCATTCATGAATATTCAAATATTGGATTCATGATTAATTATTAAAACAATCATCAAAGAATATTCAAGTATACATTACAATATACAAATCTCATAAAGCTTCATATCTTGATCAAAACTGAATAAGTTTTGTCATATGTTGAACTTATAAGATTATCATACTTTTTCATTCAGATCTGCTTTAGATTCGTAGCTCGTATTAAGTAACAAATTTATACCTTATCTTCTGGAAGCCTTACTTTTGAATAAGAGTATTGTTGATGTGAATCAATCTTTTAATCAAATTTGAAAAGCTCTACATAAATTTTAGTTCTTTCAGTAAGGTGGACCTTCAATACCTCATATTCGATCAAGATGTCTTTATTTTGTAACATGGATTGTAGACGTAATGGTCGGTATGAATGTTTTCAAATGTATGATTTGTAGCATGTATCTATGTTGTCTGACGGACTATCTGCAAGTATTAAAAATTCCAGAAATTTTAACAACGTCGGCGTAAAATAAATTATTGATCAGCTTTCGATCATAATATTGATAACTATATATCGAGATACATTCCACGTGTTGGTTGCTTCAATCGGTATCATATGTTTTGAGAACCACAATTAACTATTTGGTTAACTTTTTCCATGAGTTTCAGATCTTTTTCGTTGAAACATAATGTCTTCACCTTCCCTACGTTTAATGCAATTAATTTTATAATTTATGATGAGGTTTGTTTGATCTATAGTCCAATGAAGCCAACTTCATAGATATATATGACTATCAACTTTATGATTACTTGAAGCTTCTGATCATATTCAATTCAACAATCATCGTACAAGTTTTAAACATTACATAGTTTCATCAAGATTCGATTGAGTTTTATCATTCCAATTATCTTGTGAGTATGTTAAATATTTGAAATATACATAATATTTTCTCAAATCAATTTCAATTTGTAATAGCGTTACTATATAATCATGTTGATCCTTAACATTGATAGTATCCATATTATAGTCATACTTTAGTGGAATACAGGGTAATTAATATGGATTGTCGACGAATTATAATTATTATTATCAGTTACGCGAAACATACTTTCAAGTTCCTACATTACTTTCAGCTTGATGATTATGTTCATTTCATTTAATATTTCCGCACAGTTTATGTTTGCACTGGCATTGTTGCAGACCATTCTTTTTGACTTCTTTGCAGAATCCATTTGATCAGCAAAGCTAAATAATTTTGGTACCTATT
This sequence comes from Hansenula ciferrii, assembly GCF_000313485.1. Taxonomy (NCBI): domain Eukaryota; kingdom Fungi; phylum Ascomycota; class Saccharomycetes; order Phaffomycetales; family Wickerhamomycetaceae; genus Hansenula; species Hansenula ciferrii. Next base: position 6,476 of record NW_011887459.1, on the reverse strand, counting down.
GTTGTCCTTTCTGTTAGTATATGCTAGCATTATAATATTTTTTTATTGCTTCATGAATGATTTTGTTCAATATTATGTGCATGCTTTAATGAATATTCAGATAATGACCTTACATATGATCAAATTGATTAAAAATGTTATAGGGTTCAATCATGAATTGGATTATAATTCAAGTATACACTACAATATACAAATCTCATAGTCTTCATATCTTGATCAAAATTGAATAAGTTTTGTCATATGTTGATATTATGAGATTATCATAGTTTTTTTTATATAGATCTGTTGATATTTGTAGCTCATTTAAATATTTATACCTTATCTAGTGATATAGTCTTACAGCTTTAGAACAAGATTGTTGATGTGATTCATATTGAAGTGTATACGTAATCAATTTTTGAATACGCGCGCTCGTATGAAAAATTAATGAACAAGTTTGAACGTGTACTATTACATTACTATTATATATTGTTCGATGATATCTGCTACAAATGTTCCATCTGAAGCGGCAATTCTATTTGGCTTATTTAAGTAAGTAGGTATATTTTCCAAGCTTGTGGTTTCAAAATAACTCTTTCACCGTTTATTCAATACTAACTTAACTATCCATGAATTAGTTTGTTGAGCTTGAATAATAAATTATTTGATCTATAAATCGTTCTACGAATCTGTGTTCCATTCCAAATTTTTGTAACGTTTGTTTTTGTTCTCTATATTATTGATCCATGATCCATGGTTTGAAGTACTCGCCAGATCATAGTTTCAAAAGTTATACCAATACATCATCAAACAAGTTCATACATTCCATCAAGATTTGGTCTTTAGTTAGATTATCTTGTGAATATGATTAATCGTTTGAAATACACATTTTTAATCAAGAAAACTGGACATTACTTCTATTGTATTGTAGAATATATATATATAAGGTCCTAAACCTATACCATATTAATGATTTGATATAAACCTCTAAAAGTTCTTCAAATAATAATAATATCGTTTCGATTCAATTGCCCGGATCTCAAAATTTATATAAGACGCGTTAAAGTACTGAACTTGAGAAAAAAATTCAGACGCGATAAATTTTATTTCAACTACATAAACTATTTTTATGAATTGAATCATGATAGTAACAACTAACATGGCTCTGCAACGTGTGTTTGTTGAGTTCCATCGAGTTTTCACGTCCTTAATAGGTGAAACATTCTTTGAAATTATATTTTCTTCTAGCACGTGGAATATGTCTACTAATATTGGATTGTAATTGTCCACTAAGTTTGAAGTTTTGTATTCAAGAACAACTACATGTGATTCACATCCATTACAAAACTTTAATGCAAAGGTTAAACATTGGCTGGATCAAATGAGAGCTACGTATTCATAATCATTCTAATTTCATATTTACCATCAAGATTGGGTCTTTATCAGATTATCTTGTGAATTGTGAACATTAGTTTGAAATATACACAATTTCTCAGAAAACATTATATCATGACTTATTCAGATGTAGTTAATATCCTTATAACAATCAATTATATACTGTACACGTACTAATTATCGAGTTTAATTAGGCTGTCGAATGATTTATTTATAATTACTTAGATGTTGTTACATAATCTTCTTTACATAATCTCGCCGAAATTGTTTTAACTATTTGATCAATTATAAAAATTGAGTTCATAGAAATTTTAACTTGTTAACTACATAGCTAGCCCATTTGGTACCGTGTGATTTGTTAACTTAGTTTTAATCAGAATGGAGGTGGCAACAGCAAAAGAAAACAAATGCAAGGTATATTATTAACAAAGTTCATTCTTGTGATTCATGTACTGCTGATTGAATCAATCAAACAGAGATATAAGGATGTTAGTTCAAATTGAAGCAAAAGTTGAAGTGCTTGTTAAACACATTTGTTAATGAAGTACATTTGAGAGATTTTGTTCACACCAGTTGATGTTTCACGTTGTCATTATATGTCTTACATCTTCATTAAAAAAGAGAATCGATCTTACATATATAACTCAGAGGAGTTTAAAATAATGAATTTATAAAAGTTGACATTGATTACTGGGTAGAAAATATTTAAATGTTATAATTGTTTGATATTTGAACATCAATTTGAAGTACTTGTGATCTTTCATATATTTTGAAAAGACTTCAAGGTGTATGGAGCTTATTGTATCATGTGTTGTTAAAGATCAAAACTATTGGATATTATTCAATTGATGTGTTTCTCCAATTTTTATTTATATTGGGGCTCAAAGGTTAAAAAAGTTCGTGTTTCAAAGGTTTAAGATTAAAATATGCTGATACAAGAATGATCATTGAACTATTATTAAGTTTGACATGAACATTTTCTGCTTCTTAATCTCTGATTTATGCTAAATTCACCAAGAATTAAAAATGAAATACTTCTAAAGGCTATAAAGAGATCCTCTTGATGCAGTTTTAGAAATAGATATGTTACTTGAAAAGTAGTCAATGATTTAACATTGCTTAATAACCACAAGCTGGACTTAAAAACTTCATTCAACATGAAAACAATACTTTTGTTGCTGTTGATGTTTACTGATTTGTTCTGTTTTAATTTAAAGCATTTCTGTTAGCTGAGGCATCTAATTTGGACTACATAAGAGTCAAATATTCCATTACATTGTTATACCATTAAAGGATATGGTTGATCTCTGTCTCTTATTTTGACTTTGAAAAATTCAAGTGGTCTTATTGTGATCATTACATATAGGTAATTAGATCAAGAACCATACGAATAATCTCATTATAAAATGGGATTCAATCATGTGCAATATCTTACAACAAATGTGATCTTTTATGGAACCTACCTCAAGGCATAGTAGATGCTGCTGGTCATAATACAATTCAAATTGAAATTGATTTAACTGGTATATCAAACACTGAAATTGCTAATGTTGGTTCAGCCGTTATGACACACTTGTGGTACTAGAGGTTATCACAACTCCTAATATTATTACTTGCGGCAATTATTGGTATTTGTGAAGATTTGAAAGTTACAATATTCAAAATTAATCGTCATTTTTAGAACTCAATACTATTTGATTAATTAGAAACTATACACAATCTATAGTTCATTAAATTCTTGAAGCTCTAACTACTGTAAATTTTCAACAACAGTTAATGCAAAAGAGTAACCACCAAAAAATTTCAAAAATATGAAAGAAAAAAATAAGATGAAATGGAGATTGATGAAAACCCTGGAGATGAAGTTCCTAAAAGGAAAATAGGTTCAGAATAAACTAGATGAAGAGAAATAAAAAGACAAAGCACAAGAGTAATACAGAAGAGTAACAATTGAAGATAAAGAAGATAATTCTGCCACGAAAATCTTTATAATAGCATTTTAAATCTAAGCAATATAACAAGAGAGTTACCAAATCAATTAAAATATATTTTATTGACGCAGTTGAAGAGAAGGAAGATTAGTTCTAGAGAGTTCAAAGGTAACGCTGGTGTAAGTTGTAATGAAAGAACCAATTGAATTAATCAAAACAGCTGTTAGCTTGTTGAATAAAGATACTACAATACCAGAACCTTTACTAAACCCCCAAGAGAGCTGATCAATTATAATTTTAACTATATATATATACATAACAAAATATAAACTCAAAAGAGTAAACAAATGGTATTAGTCAAATTGTAGTGGTCGATATAAAGTTTAAGTCAGCTCAACTTGCACTTGTTGTTTAATTATTTTCTCGTATTGAGACCGCTAATTTCCGAAACTAACTCATGTATGAATTTTCCCATAAAACAGCTCCATATTCATACTTAAATATATTATAGTCATAAACACCAATGATAACTTAGTTATATATGTATACAAATAATACATGACTAGATGTTTTAGGTGTTATAAAAGCTAGTATACAGGAGCTCTTTATACCACAAATATATAATTTCATATAATTTTAAGTAGAGCGAATACATGCGTGAGATAAACGAGAAGAATAGAGTAATAGAAGAAGTACTTATAAATCCCGTGAGTTCATTTTTGCTTGCTTGTTTTCTGTTTAATTAATATAGATAAAAACATCTCATTTGAAACTCGGGCAATTAATATATAAGTCTAGCTTTGCAGTAACTTATATAGTAGGTACTGAATTCATAAAGTATCTAAAACTCTAATTTGTCAATTAAATATTCACATATAACATCATAAGAATGAATTTTGAAAACCAAACAGAGATTAATATCGACGATGAAAAAACTCGTTTTCTCTTTGATCCATGGTTCTGTATTGAAATACCAAACAGTTATGCTGGAGGTAAACATAAGATGTTCAACCAGGGTGATTATCCACCAAGTTTATTACACTCAAATATTGACACTTTAAGAAATGGAGCAGTTTTAAGATCGTTATCAAATTGTCCTGGTTTAAAGTCTAACCATCGGCCACCTAGCCGTTCTGGTCTCATAATAGCTCGACAGATCATTGGCGAGAATGCAAATATAGAAGGTTTTAGCATTAAATATTCCCTCGATAAAGTTGTTCCAAAACCAAGTTGGTGGTTTGGATTATTACCGTATGAAAGATATTCAGTTAAGTTTTTCACCAATCGCTCAAATCTAATGATAGCACAGCTTATTGGAGGTATACGGGTTAAGATTAGACACATTTATTGGAAATCTAGAATGAACTTTATTTACCCTTTAAGGCTTATCAAAGATAACATCTATGAAAAGATTGATGGTTATTTACAACAAAAGCTTAATGATGCTTCTTTTGCGTTGAAAAAACTCATACCACCTAAAACAAAGTTTGACCTTTTCAGTCTTGGTGATAAACCATCAATGTTAGGACCTTTCCCGATAGAAATCTGGTTAAAGATCATTGAACAATCAAATATTGGCAAGAAAAAAGCAGTTAATATGATCTATAACTCTATGTGGATTGACCTTATAGCACCAATATTATATACTAATATCCATTGTTTCTTATCTATTAGAGATACATCGATGTTGAGAATCAAGGATCATGATTTCGTTCACAGTGGTCCAAGTTTGGTCGATTATGGATACAGCGATTACAACAAGTATGCAAGATTGAATAAAGTGAAGGATCACGAGTTCGAAGTCTTGGATCTCTATCCATCTTCAAAAGGAAGGATGGAAACTTTGATTAATACGAAAACCTCAGATCGTATAGATCAATCTTCCATTTCAATTGTCTTGAATCACAAATCATTACTCAAATTGGTAAGAACATTGAATACCAAGAATAGCATCATGAAGAAATATCTTAAAAATATCTCCTTAGATGTATTCGACTCTGCACCTTGTGATTGGATTAATCCTAAAGACAGTAAAGAAGTTAAAGAGAGAATTGATACCTTGGTAAAACATAATCATAAAGACAAAGAGATTCAAGTTTTGCAGACCGAGTTAGCGATGGCAAAATCTGCATTGGTTCACATAAACGAGTTTGATCATGTTAAGGACAGGAGAAAGCAAGAGGAATATCAAGGGAAAAAGTGCCATAATTCTACTGAAAAACAGCACTACTTTGAGGTCGAGGACTTATTTGGGCCTGGCCTTGGGCCCCAGCTTGTATTTGCAAAGCAAAACTATACATCAGATTTGGATCTTTTTAATAAGATACTTGAGTGTTTCATAAATGGCTCAAGAAACAACAAAGTGAAGAAGATGAATGAAAATAATATCGAAGATCTTGGTATTTTCTCTATGCTCAATCCACCCGAACCCAGACCCAGAGTTGCACCATCAGGAACATTTGCTGAATTAGTTTCAAGATTTCCAATATGGGACGATAAATATCATAAATTGGACATATCAATTGGAGATACGAGTTATTTGAAAAACAAGGGGGAACTAGCAGAATATGTTGATGAAATCATTAACTCTTTTTTGGGGTGTATTAACACTAGTTGTTCAATAATGATTGTAGGTATCCAAACAGAAAATTTAAATGATCCAATTAATTTCTGTTCCAGAAATTATACTGTATATCTTGGCCCAGAGTTAATCACAATCAATACAAATACCTGAAGTGAACCATCTATGTTGTAGAGATCCTTCGAGAAAGTACATATGAAATCATAAACCCCCTTAATATAATGGATAAACATCTTAACTTAAATAAGTTGACAACATCTTCGTAATCCTTTCATAATTTTGGATTCACTCCATATGCTTAACAATTAAATCTTGAAATACCTGGATTCACCTTCTATATGATTCAATAAGACATATTCATCTCTTTCAGTTTTGATGTATAATATTGTTTATGATATCCTTAAATTGATGCTTCTTCCAAGTTCAGTTCCTTGTAAATATCTAGTTTGTAGATGATATTGGTTTTTTTTTTTTCTTTACTATAATTTGTTCTTCACCTTGTGATAAAGAGCTTTAAAAGACTTTGAATTCATCATGATATACAAAGGATCTTTTAATAAAAAAGATATGACGTTAAACCTGAAAAAACC
>NW_011887458.1:0-2819 GCF_000313485.1 Hansenula ciferrii | reverse complement strand
TTCGAGAAGCCCTCGGAAATGGTTAGTCACGTGTGAATGTTAGTCAGTTTTCAATTGAGCTTCTTATGTCTCATTGTTAACTCATTTTTAAACATTCTACTGCTAGGGGAAGTTCGTATCATGACTGTTTTGTTTCCGAGATTGGCTTTTAATGAGCTCATGGGTTATAACTTATAAGCTATTAACCGCCTATATTCGAATTCCGACCTATGAAATTATCGCGGTAACCAACAGCTAATATATAAATAATATAACATTTATTTAGGATATAATATTATGAAGCACAAGATTATAATGTCACAGACGTAATTTATATCTATCAAATTATTACGGGATATTTTGGTCATGATCAATATAGGCGTGCGCGGATGAAAACGAGCCAAAGTTTTCGTAAATCTTCAGCGGTTAATCAGTTTAAAAGAATAATCACCGAATGAAAGAGATTAAACAGAAGTCACTACAATAGGGATGACAGTTGACCTATTCACATTCGCTGGCTTCATCGGCACTGCTTTCATACTCAAATTTGCTGATTACATTTATTGATATTCATTCTGTGTTTGTGATGGCTGTCTATTTTTCTAAATTTGTTTTTGTGATCAGAATTTCCTGCATTATTTAAAGGATAGTATTTGTGGATAATGTCAAAGCTGGAACCACAAACATCCTTGATACAGAGTTACGAATCAATTCAAACGCCAGAAGATGAAGACAATCTAACAGAGAAAGACTACAGCTTATCACTCATTAATATAGAACCTGTACCAGTAACGGTTCGTGATTTGACCATATCCGCTAGGCTGGAGAACAAATTCCAAAGAATAAACCCTTTTAGAAAGACAAATGGGAAAAATGATATCGAACAACAAGTTGCTTATAAAACTATACTGGATGAAACTTCATTTTATTTACCATCTGGCTCATTGATGGCTATAATAGTGGTTCTGGGTCGGGAAAAACTACATTATTAAATGCTTTGGCTGATAGATCATCTTCGTTAACATTATCCAAAAAGGTGAAATATCATTTGGTGGTAAAAATCTACAACAAGTCAGAAATGCTTATGTCATACAGCAGGAAATCTTTGGTCTAACTTAACTGCAAGAGAAACTCTAGTTTATGCTACTGATTTAAGATTACCAGATTCTACAAATAAATCAGAAAGATTAAAACTTGTGGAAGAAGTCATTTTAGAATTGGGATTAAAGATTGTGCAAATACACTTGTGGGTGATTCAACTCATAAAGGTTTATCTGGTGGTGAAAAAAGAAGATTAAGTATTGGTATTCAAATTCTTTCAAATCCTTCTTTACTTTTCTTAGATGAACCAACATTTGGACTTGATGCACATTCTGCATTTTTATTGAATAATAGAGGAAGAACAATCATAATTAGTATACATCAATCAAGATCGGATATTTTCTTTTGCTCTGTGATTACCTTTGTATCCTGTCACAAGGTAAAACTGTTTTTTCATATGAAGTTGATAAAGTTTTAGATTATTTTGGTGATCAAGTTTCCATGTTCCAGAAAATGTTAATCAACCCTGCTAATTTTTCAATTGACATAACAGCTGTTGATGTAAGAACAAATAAAGCTGAACAAGAAAATAGGCAAAGATTAATAAAGCTTCTAACACATTGGAAATGTTTTGAAAAAACAATTAATAATAAAGAAATCATCGGTCAAAAACAACCCAAAATAACTTCAACTTTCAATAAAAAATTGAATACTTCTAAAAGAGCACCATTTTCCAGAGAGCTTACTATATTGTCAAAAAGAACTTTCTTATTAACAATAAGAGATTACAAAACCGTGTTATCAATGATTTTTGAAGCTATTTTCAGATTATTTGTGGTTGGGTCTTTAAACAACCAAAACACGATTTATCAGGTACAAGAACAAGGGCAGGTGCTGTTTATTCCGCAAATTCACTTCAAGGTTATTTGATGTTATTATTTGAAGTTTATAGAATAACAGCTGTTGATATTAAATTATTTGATAGAGAAAGATCAGATAATTGTGCTTCTATTACGGGATTTCTATTATCAAGAAAAGTTTCTAAAGTTTTCACTGAAGATATTATAATACCATTGTCTTTTTTCATTAACTACTTATTTTATGTTTGGATTTGTTTATACAGCAAAGAAATGTTTCATTTATTTTGCAGTTATTTTCCTGTTTATGAAACTTCAATGACTGGTGCTATGTTTGCAGTTTCCATATCTAGAAGTTTTGCAAATGCTTCATTAATTTCAAATTTAGATTATGCATTGCAAAGTATGGCATGTGGCTATTTTGTTAATACTAAGACCCTGCCTGTTGATGTCCGTTGGACTAAATATATAGCGTATGTATGGTATGGATTTGGTGCTTTAATTGCAAATCAATTCACTGGGCTTGTTGGTGATTGTCCTTCACAAGATCCAAAAAGCTGTTCAGCGTACCAAGGGAAATATATTATTGAAAACCTTGGGTTTTGGGAAATTTGGATTACTGTACCCGTAATAGTTGCTTTCTGTTGGCTTTAGGATTTTATATCGCTCCTGGTATAATATTTAAGATTTATAAAGTTGATGTCGGTTTTTCCAAACAAGTTAAATCTGCAACGCCTGATGAAAAACAGGATGAAGTACTATTAGTTAAATGATCGTATGGTGGAAGAAAATGAAACACAATCAAATATCGATGTTAATCTTTCAGATTTATATCTTGGTGTTAAATTTAAAAGAGGTAAACAATTAACTGAAAAGGTTATTCTTGATGCTAATACTGCAACTTTTAAAGCTGGTTAAGTCAATGCTATTATGGGTCCTTCA
>NW_011887457.1:0-834 GCF_000313485.1 Hansenula ciferrii | reverse complement strand
CAGCGAGTTGAGAGCCCCATAGTTAAACCCACTCTCTTCCACAGTTAAGCCAAATCCCGCGAATTCAATTTATAATAGGCATGGAAAACACCAAACACCATTCCCGTTCTAACTACACAAATTTAAAAGGTCAGCTTTCGAGAAGAAAAGTTTGTATTGCAATGTTGGGTCTGGCAATTTAATGGTCCTATTCACTAACCCCATACCAGCACCATACTCTCACAGTTCAACTTTTCCACTCGATTTCGCGCGAAATCCTTAGTAACTCCCTCAGTAAACTCGATACAGCGTCCCTGAGAAGAAGTACACTTGCTCAAGTTTGATCTCCTTCAAATGAGCCTATATGTTCTTCAACCGCTTCTTTCGCTGTTGAGATATTCCCAAAAACGCTAAAACACAGATTTCAAAATGATTTTGAAAAATTGATCTTGGGTTTTCTGATAGAATCCGCGAACAGTACTAGAGTACACAGAAACAGTACCAAACACCATTCTCATCATAGCTACGCCATTTTATAATACCAACTCTTGAGAAAAGAAATTAGTATTGTAATGTTGTGTCTGGCAATCGAATGGTGCCATCCACTAAGCCCATACCCATAATGCCCCGATTTGGCGTCAAAAATCGCGCGAAATCCTCAATAGCTCCATCACTAAACTCGCTACTCCATCTCTGAGAGTCGGTACATCTGAACAAAATTGTTCTCCTTAATATGACCCCATATGTTCTTCAACCGCTTGTCTTGTTGTTGAGCTATTCCAAAAAAACCCAAAACACAGGTTTCAAACTGCTTTTGAAAAGCTGATCTTGGGTTTTTCTGATAGAATCCGCGAA
>NW_011887456.1:0-507 GCF_000313485.1 Hansenula ciferrii | reverse complement strand
CAGTACTAGAGTACACAGAAACAGTACCAAACACCATTTTCATCATAGCTACGCAAATGTATAATACCGACTCTTGAGAGAAGAAATTTGTATTGTAATGTTGTGTCTGCAAATCGAATGGTGCCATCCAATAACCCTATAAACTTCTGTGTTCAATATTACGCTAATGTTTGCGCGAGATCCTCAATAGCTCCCTCAGTAAACTCGCTACACCATCCCTGAGAGTCAGTACATCTGCTCAAGTTTGATCTCCTTCAAATGAGCATATATTCTCTTCAACCGCTTCTTTCGTTGTCGAGCTATTCCAAAAATGCTAAAACACAGGTTTCAAAATGCATTTGAAAATCTGATCTGGGGTTTTTCATATAGCGCATTACGTAATCAAATGCTTCAAGTGCCGGTACTCAATTTGAAGTTACACAAAGCCAGTATTAAAAGGGCAGCTCAGAAATTAGAGTTCAATGGGGACCATACTTGGGGAGCAAAGACACCCCAATAGCTGGGGAG
>NW_011887455.1:0-1234 GCF_000313485.1 Hansenula ciferrii | reverse complement strand
TGAATTGGTTGATTTGGTTCGTTTGGTTCGTTTGGTTCGTTTGGTTCGTTCGGTTGATTTGGTTGAATTGGTTGATTTGGTTGAATTGGTTGATTTGGTTGAATTGGTTGAATTGGTTCGTTTGGTTCGTTTGGTTCGTTTGGTTCGTTTGGTTGATTTGGTTGATTTGGTTGATTTGGTTGATTTGGTTGATTTGGTTGATTTGGTTCATCTTTACCATCAGCTAACTGATCATCCTGTTGAGATTGATTGATCAGATATTTCAAGCGTACTTGATGTATTACCAAATTTTCTGCAACTTTTTCTATTTTGTCTTTGAACGTGATATGATCAATGTATATGATCTGAAAATTATTGTTATCTTCTCTAAAAAAATCATTTTCTATGTTACTTTTAATCTTGTATTGAATTAAAGTATTAAGTTTTGATTTGATCTCTTTCTTATTGAATTTTGTGATTTTATCTATATTTAACTCCATAATTGATTCTACTAACTTATTAGAAATCAATTCTCTCATCATTGATTTGTCTAATATTAAAATTCGAACTCTGGTTTTTGATCTCTCTGCCTGTGATGTTTGATCTATGGAAGTTAATTGATTTGTATTCTTACCCTTCTTTTTGTCTTCTTTTATTTTAATTGCCATTAATTTATCATTTACCTTCATTACATTATGATGATTATTTCTAAACCAGGAAAGTGCACTAGTTATATTAATGTTGTGATCAGTTAATTTTTCTTTAGTAATAAACGTTTTAAATGATTCATTTGAGTAGTCATGAGAGGTCACGGAATTGAAATAATTCCCAGCAATTATAGCATATTTTTGATCCTCCATGAACTGATCTATCACTTGATTGAATATTTTGGTCTTCACGATATAACTTTGCAAGCTGGTCATGATCTGAATCTAATATAAATGAACTATTAATTGATTAAGTACTGGGTATAATGAAATTTGAACAATTAATACTGATCTAACTCCTGATTTTGGGATCACTAAATGAATTGAAAACAACAACACAAATGTTGAACTGGTATTAGTTTTTGAACTAAACATTTGCCGCTAACTTGATACTTGATCAATTATAACATCAACATTTTTGCAGTACAACCCCAATTGATGAGGTAAGTGATTATGTCACCCGCGAAAAGATTAGTCGCGAACTGAATGAAATTAGAGTCCAATGGGGACCATACTTGGGGAGCAGCGACATCCCAATAGTTGGGGAG
>NW_011887454.1:0-38344 GCF_000313485.1 Hansenula ciferrii | reverse complement strand
AGTTATATTTATGTGTTTCTAAAGCTGCCTGGAATATATCACTAGTTATAAGGTTATTTCATTGATTTGAAAGAAAAAAAAAATTGGATAATGTTGAATTATGTGTTTTTAAAGACGTAACTAATTAGACTATATATGTCAGTTTATAGGAATTAGCAATTTAAATGTATTTAATTTATAATTTAATTATATATATATATATTACTCAGCACTTACATAAGCATTAAATCTCAACTAATATTCAAGTAACTAGCAAAAGGTTAAACAATGGAATAAATAAAAGGAATATACCTTTGATTATGACCTCAATTGTGATCTTTCAATGTATTAAATGTCCTACAATTATGTCAAACAAACGTTGAATTCTTCATTCTTGATCAACTCAAATCACACGATCTAAATTAAATTTTCAAAATATCATTGGTTGAAATGATTGGCTTACAATAACGAAATTTAAAGATTTTTCCAATTTAAAACATGGAAATATAGTAAATTAGATATCAAAAATTCTAAAAATCATATTAATCTCAACTAATTCTTGATATTTTATTACTTTAATTAATAATTTTGTTGTAGTTTGTTAATACCCGGTTAACGACACATGGAAATTTATAGAATTCAAGGGAAATTTACGAAATTTAAATGGCAAAAAAAATCAAAAATCGTCGAAGTTGAAATTTAACAACGTAATAACTTTTCAATTATCAACAATTCAAAAAACAACAATAAAATATCAATTGAAATATAAACAAGAGATTTAATTACCTCTAACCTTACAAATTGTTGAATTAGTTAAAAAAGAAAAAATCAAAAGCCTAAAGAATTTAAATTTTGGAAAATTTTAAAAGATCTAAATAAAGTCAAGAAATAACAAAAAGTTCAAAATGTCATCAAATCAAGAAGTTTCAGTTCCAACTAATAAATTATATGTTGGTAACATTGAATACAGTACTACTAAAGCTGAATTGAAAGATTTATTCAAAGATTATGAAATGTAAGTTGATGTTTGAACCCCCCTTACCCCCTTTAATGGTATACTAACAATATAGTGACTCAATTGAAATTCCAACAAGATCACCAAGATTTAAAAATGGTAAAACAGGTAAACCAAAAGCTAAAGGTTATGTTTTCGTTACTTTTAATGAATCAGTTAAAGATTTAGATGAAATTATTTCAAAATTTACTGATTATGAATTTAAAGATCGTAAAATTTATTTAAGTCGTCCAGCTCCAAGAGAAGAAGGTGAAACAAAAGAAATAAAAACTAAACCAATTGAAACTAAATCAACTGAAACTTCATCAAAACCAGTTAAAAAATCTTTTAAACCTCAACAATCAAAGGAAAAAATTCCATTTGAAAAAGGTACAAAATCAACAGATACAGTTTATTTAAAAAATTTAGATTTCCAAACTAATGCTAAAGAATTAAGAACTTTTTTCACTGAAGAAGGTGAAGAAGTTAAATGGGTTTCAGTTCCATTCAAGAGATTACCAGGATTTGTTTTGAAAAAATTATCATCACAAGGTAAAGAAATTGAAAAAAGAAATAAAGGTTATGCATTTATTAGATTTAAAATTAATGAAGATGAATCAATTGAAGATAAAGTTTCTAAATATCAAGGTAAATTATTTAAAGAACGTGAATTACAATTAAGTGTTGCTGTTGATGTTAGAAATGTTGAAGGTGAAGGTGATGAAGAAGATGAAGAATAAACAGTTGAACAACTTGTTTATTAAACTCTCACCAAATGATGCTATGTGCTATGTTTATATATACTATTTGAAATCTTTATTGATGTTTGAATAGTTTTGTTATATATCCACACTTGTAGATGAAGATTACCTGTTTTAGTACTTAACCCCTTCTAGTCCGTGCTTTAAATAGTTAATGCGAGTTTCCATACGGATTTCCAGTTTTTCTACCTATCAGTGAAAAGTTTTCATTGTGGTTTAAAGCTGGATATTGGTGGGAAATGACGGTAAATGACTGAAAACATCTCTAAAAAAATAGTAAAATAAGCTTAAAACTAGTCAATGTATGACTCAATTACTACTAATAATCTAAATCTATTCCTAACAATAATCTACTAGTTATTCCATTATTCCACTATTTCTGTTTGTACGGGTACTAAATTTTTTTGTTATCAGGCCGCGAATCCACGCATAATAAAAATTTATAAAAGGAAACAAAAGCGCAGTTCAGAGGCAAAACACAAACAGAAACCAATTCAAACTCAAACAACCAGTATTCATTCGCTATTTTATTTGCTATGTCCATCAAGGAGTGTCCCATTTGGGATTTTGATGATCTCAGTGAATGCGCTAGGGTCAATTACCTAGAAACTGGTTTACCGCTGCTACTTGTTTCTGTATCTATACTGGTTATATTGATTAAAGCATTGGTTAATTATAGGGAAATTTATAAAAATTCAAATTCTGAATATAAACCACTATTGGGCAATGATACGATAGGTGGTCATGGTGCTATTGAAACACAGGATTTCACTCAAGTGATTAAATATTCACATTTTGATATATCTTCTTTACCAAATGTTAAATTAAATGGTAAACCACATGGTGAATTAACAATTGTTCAAAGATCTTTGGGAGAAAAATTAAGAGTTATATTAGAGGAATTACTTATCCTTGCTCAAATTTCTATACAATTTTCAAAAATTTTCACATCTGAAGTTCCTATTTGGTCAATTTCTATTAATTTATTATTATGGGGTTGGTTATTAATTGGTACTTCATTTAGAATTATAAATTTAAATGATACATATAAACATGTTACCAGAATCATACCAAACTTATGGACTAATTCATTTGTTATATATTTATTTCTTTGGTTCCCAAGTTTTATTTCATTAAGATCTGCAATTATTGGTCATACTGCAAAAAACCCACAATATTATATTTGGGATTTTATAATAATTTCAATCTTATTTGTTAATCTATTAACTTCCCACATTGGTTATCATTTACCTTCAATTTATAAAACTGATGAAGAATCAACACCTGCTCCTGAACCAATTACAAGTATTATTTCTTTTGTTACATTTTCTTGGGTTGATAAATTAATTTGGACTTCATATCTTGATACTTTAAAAATTAATCAAGTTTGGGATTTACCTATTGATGATTATTCTTATTATGTTCAAAAAAATTTTAAAATTCTAAGTGATCAACACTCAAATTGGTCATTTGCTATAAAATTAGTTGTTTTTTTCAAAAAATATTTATTTTTACAAGCTTTTTGGGCTATAACTGAAACATTAATCTTGTTTACTCCAACTTTATTATTAAAGAAAATTTTAGAATTTGTTGAAGATGAATCAACAACTTCAAAATCTCTTGCATGGTATTATGTTTTTTTAATGTTTGGTTTTAAATTATTAGCTTCTGTTTCATCAGGTCAAGCTTTATTTTTGGGTAGAAGAGTTTGTATTAGATTAAAATCAATCATTATTAGTGAAATTTATGCAAAAGCTTTAAGAAAAAAATTAGCAACAACAAATAAAAAAGATGATGAAGATGAGAAGACCGAAGGTGAAGATGAAGATCCTCAAAAATCAAATGAGCATAATGGTGATGAAGAAAGTGAAAAAACTTCTGCTAATCTGGGTGCAATTATTAACTTAATGGCTGTTGATGCTGAAAAAGTTAGTGAAGTTTGTGCTTATTTACATGCTTTTGTTGGTGCTACTTTTATGATTATTGTTTCAATTATATTACTTTATAATTTATTAGGTTGGTCTGCCATGATTGGTGCATTATCAATCATTTGTGTTGCTCCTTTATCTTTTAAAGTTAATGGTTATTTAGGTGTCCTTCAAAAGAAAATGTTATCAATTACAGATTCTCGTATTCAAAAATTAAATGAAACTTTCCAAAGTATAAGAATTATTAAATTTTTCGCATGGGAAGATAAATTTAGAGATCAAATTTACAAGATTAGACATGATGAATTATCAATCTTAAAGAAAAGATCTCTGGTTTGGGTTGTTGCTGCATTTTTATGGTTTATTACACCAACTATTATTACATTTGTTAGTTTTGGTTGTTATATTTTCATTGATGGTAAAACTTTAACTACTCCAGTAGCTTTCACTGCTTTATCATTATTTAATTTATTAAGAAATCCATTAGATCAAATCAGTGATATGTTAAGTTTTGCAATTCAATCAAAAGTTTCATTAGATCGAGTTTCTGAATTTTTAAAAGAAGAAGAATCAACAAAATATGAACAATTAACAACAACAAAATCTCAAAATAAAATTGGTTTTAAAAATGCTTCTTTTAGTTGGGATTCAAAATCAGAAATTGATTTTAAATTGAAAAATTTAAATATTGATTTTAAAACCAAGAAATTAAATGTTATTATTGGTCCAACTGGTTCTGGTAAAACTTCTTTATTAATGGCATTATTAGGTGAAATGGAAAAATTACAAGGTGATGTTTATTTACCAGGTTTCCAAGCTCGTGAAGATCTAATAGTTGATGCTGAAGGTTATACCGAATCTGTTGCTTATTGTTCTCAAGCTGCATGGTTATTAAATGATTCCATAAAGAATAACATTATTTTCGCTTCACCTTTCAACAAGACTCGTTATAATAAAGTTGTTGAAGCTTGTGGTTTAACTCGTGATTTTGAAATTTTAAAAGCTGGTGATCAAACTGAAATTGGTGAAAAGGGTATTGCATTATCTGGTGGTCAAAAACAAAGAGTTTCATTAGCAAGAGCTCTTTATTCAAATTCAAGACATATTTTACTTGATGATTGTTTAAGTGCTGTTGATTCTCATACTGCTTTACATATTTATGAAAATTGTATTTCAGGTCCTTTGATGAAGAATAGAACTGTTTTATTAGTTTCTCATAATGTTGCATTAACTATTAAATCTGCTGAATTTGTTGTTATTATGGATAATGGTAAAGTTGTTAATCAAGGTACTCCACAATATTTATTAGATGTTGGAGCTTTAGGTGATGATGAAATGATTAAATCAAGTGTTTTACAATCAAAACAAAATTCTTCTGTTAATTTGAAAAAATTAGCTAATGATGAACAAGATATTTCTAAAGCTGTGGAGGATAAATTGAAAAATCCATCTGAAGGTAAAATTACATTAGTTGATGAAGAAGCTGAAGAATTAGAAAATTTGAAAAAAGGTAAATTAATTGAAGAAGAATCTAAAAGTGATGGTGTTGTTTCTATTGAAGTTTATAAATGGTATTTGAAAACTTTTGGTGGCTGGTCTATAATTTTAATTTTATTAGGAATTTATGTTATTGATCAATTTGTTTATATTTCACAATCTTGGTGGGTTAGATCATGGGCTAGAAATATGGAACAACAAGCTCAACAAGCTATTATGATTACAACAACAATTGTGGAATCAAACATTTATTCTAATACTTTATTTAAAACCCTGGTTAAACCATTAAGTTTATTTATTATTAAATATCATACATCAACTAAAGAATCATTAATGATTATGAAGGAAAAAAATGAATCTGTTTATTATATTACAATTTATACATTATTAGGTGTTGCATATGCAGGAATTTCATCAATTAGATTAATTATTACATTTTTATCTGGTATTAAAGCTTCATCAAGAATTTTTAAAAAAGTTTTACAAAGAGTTCTTAGAGCAAAATTAAGATTTTATGATTCAACTCCAATTGGTAGAATTATGAATAGATTTTCTAAAGATATTGAAGCTGTTGATCAAGAATTAGTTCCATTTGCTGATGGTGCTATTGCATGTGTTGTTTCAGTTTTTTCAATTTTAGTGTTGATTTCATTAATTACACCAGGTTTTATTTTCTTGGCTATATTAATTGTTGCTTTATATTATTCAGTTGCTTTCTTTTACTTAAATGGTTCAAGAGAATTAAAAAGATATGAAGCTATTACAAAATCACCAATTCATCAACATTTTGGTGAAACTTTAGTTGGTGTTAGTACTATTCGTGCTTATGGTATTGAACGTAGATTTTTACAAGAAAATTTAATCAAAATTGATAATAATAATAAACCTTTCATTTATATGTGGATTACAAATAGATGGTTAAGTATTCGTAATGATTTAGTTGGTTCATTAATTATCTTATTTAGTGGTGCTTTTGTTTTATTAAATCTTGATAAAATTGATTCAGGTCTTGCAGGTATTTCATTATCTTATGCTATTGCTTTTAATGAAAGTGCACTTTGGGTTGTTAGATTATATGCAAATGTTGAAATGACTATGAATTCAGTGGAAAGATTACAAGAATATTTATCAATTGATGAAGAACCTGCTGAATATATCCCTGAAAATGAACCTCCAACAAATTGGCCATCTCAAGGTAAATTAGAAGTCAATGATTTATCATTACGTTATGCACCAACTTTACCAAGAGTTATTAAAAATGTTACATTTAATGTTGAACCAAGTAATAAAATTGGTATTGTTGGTAGAACAGGTGCAGGTAAATCAACAATTATTACTGCATTATTTAGGTTTTTAGATCCTGAAACTGGTTATATTAAAATTGATGATATTGATATTACATCAATTGGTTTGAAAAATTTAAGACAAGCAATTACTATTATTCCACAAGATCCTACTTTATTTACTGGTACAATTAGATCAAATTTAGATCCATTTGATAATTATAATGATGAAAATATTTTTGAGGCTTTAAGAAGAGTTAATTTAATTTCAGGTGATGATATTTTAAACAATAATAATAACTTTAATAATGAAGTTGATAGTCAAGATGAAAATGTTAATAAATTCTTAAACTTGGAAAATGAAATTACAGAAGGTGGTGGTAATTTATCACAAGGTCAACGTCAATTAATGTGTCTTGCAAGATCTTTATTAAAATCTCCAAAAATTATGTTATTAGATGAAGCAACTGCATCAATTGATTATGAATCAGATTCAAGAATTCAACAAACTATAAGACAAGAATTTGCAACAAGTACAATTTTAACAATTGCTCATAGATTAAGATCAATTATTGATTATGATAAGATTTTAGTTATGGATGCTGGTGAAGTTATTGAATTTGATCATCCTTATAATTTAATTAAAGATGTTAATTCAACTTTCCATAGTATGTGTTCTGATAGTGGTGAATTAGAAGTTTTAATTCAATTAGCAAAAGAAGCATTTTTAGAAAAATTTAAAAAATAATCAAAATTACAAAAAAAGATATAAAACATTGGGTGAAATAAACCTTTTATGTATATTAGATTTAAAGATTTAAACGTCAAAGAAAACAAAAACAAAAACAAAAATTACAAAAAAAGTTTTTACAATTATTTAAAATTTGTCATATTTATATAGATGAGGGATGGGTGGGTAATAATTTAGATTTCATTATAATACATTTGATTTAGGTATCTAATGCAGACAACTGTAGTACGTAATCAATTTGAATAATTTAAAGTCGTATAAATATTAAAATATAACTATATATATATATATAAGTAAAAAACAGATGGTCATTATCATAAGATCATTTTTCAACTTGTTGCATT
This sequence comes from Hansenula ciferrii, assembly GCF_000313485.1. Classification (NCBI taxonomy): domain Eukaryota; kingdom Fungi; phylum Ascomycota; class Saccharomycetes; order Phaffomycetales; family Wickerhamomycetaceae; genus Hansenula; species Hansenula ciferrii. The sequence goes on along the minus strand of NW_011887454.1, from coordinate 30,807 downwards.
TCTAATCATATCATCAATTGCATTAATAGTATTTAAATCAAATTCACCAAAATCAAAATTTGAAAAATCAAAATCTAATTGATTTTTATCAACCCATTCACAACCAGTATCAGATTGTGGAGAAATTGGTTCAAAATTTAATAAAGAATCTTGATTTGTTGATGAATTTGGTAAATTTGTTGGCCATTCCATTATTGGTGTATTAAATTGTGGGATTGGATCATGATTTAAAATATTATTTATATCTGTTGGTGGTAATGATAATGAATCTTCTTTTAATTGTGGTTCTGATGATATTGTTGTGTTTGATGGTGTTAAGATGTCTGAATTTGATGACATGTTTGTGTTTGTATTTGATGATTCATTTGATTGATTATTATTTGTTGATTGATTCGATGATTTATTTGAATTTTTCTTTAAGGATAAATTATTAAAATTTGTTGATTCAATTTTTCTTGAAGCTTCAAATTCATCTTCTTTTGGTTTTGAATTTGAAAACATAATTTCATTATGGAAATGAGAATGTAATTTTTTAGATAAATCAGGTAATAATTTTGTTATACTATCTAATAAATAAGTTGCAATCTTGGAACTTAAATACCAATGTTGAGAAATTTGATAAATTCCTGATAATTCTAATTTTAAATATTCTTCAAAAATTTTTAAATCATTTGTATTAAAAGAACCTAAATTTTGATCATCATTTTTTGATTGAGTAATTTGTGAATACCAAACATATGAAGATAAATGAACTAATCCTGCAAATGCTAAAGAACATGTACTTAATGGAGTTCTTTTAGTAATATCTAAAGGATTTGTATCAATTAAAGTTTTAGCAATTGAATTTGCTGCATCAATAGTTTTCCTTGTTTCAATAATTTTTCTTGATTTAATTAAATTTTTATCATTTGGTACATTTCTTTCTTCATTATTTAAATGATTATTAAATAATTCCACGGATTTTAAATTTTTTGGTATATCAGGTCTCCAAAGAAATGATAATGGACGATGAGTGAAAATTTTGGCATAATTTAACATTATTATACCCTGGTGAATACCATTATTTACTCTACCCATTCCATCAACTAAATAAGGTAATTTATAAAAATCTGGTTTGGAAAATCTTAATTCCCAATTTGATAAAGATGCAGTCAATTTAATATAATGATTCCCTATTGAAGAATTTGAAAAAATGATATTATTTAGTCTAACAGAATCATCAACTAATTTAGAAGTAGAAGCTCTTGTTTCATAATCAAATTCAAATTTATCAGGATGATTTGGATAATTAACAAAACAATTTAATGAAGTTAATACAGAAACAGTTTTACCATCTGAACAACCCATAATAATATCCAAGAAGAAAATATCCCAAAAACATCTTCTTGCACAATCTTTCAACATTTCTTCATCTATTGATCTTATTCTTTTAGTATTTTGGAAATTTATATTAATTTCATTATCACTTGAATCTTCATTATTTTTTGGAATTTCATTCCCATTTATATCAAAATCATTTTTAAAATCATTTAAATCTAAATTATTTATATCTAAATGAGTTGCCAAATTGATACATTTTATTCTTAGTGATCTACTTAATTCATGTAATGCCGAAATATGACAAATTAAAGCTAATAAAGTCATAGTTTGTAATGAAATTAAATCTTTTTCAAAACTTTCAATATAACTATTAATTTCCACAACTATATCAAATATATTATTTATATTTTTAGAATATGTTGAAGTTGAATAACCATCACCCATTAATTTCATTGCTGCTAATAATTCTTTTGGATAATTTGCAAATTTTAAATAATCTTCAATATCTATTAATGGGGGTAAAAAAGGATGTGAACAATGGAAATTTGAATAATAATTTGAAATGATTGATGATACATCAAAATTTTGATCTAAATAATTCGAATCAGTTTCATTATGACTATGATTATGATTATGATGATGATCTTTTGATTCATATTTGACATTAAAAGAATCAATATCTATAGGATCTTTTGGTCTTTTATTACATGGTAAAGAATCAATTCTTCCATCTTTTACAAATCCACAACTTGTTGAATCATGACCTTGAGGACATTTTTTATTTTTTTTATTAGCTTTTGGATCATTATGACCATCCATACAAGGTAAAACAGGTATTTGAACATTAATTCCCTTTAATTCATTCTTATTAGAATCATTATCCATCTTGATTCTCTTTACTCCCTTTTTTCTTGAACCACCTCTATTACTTTTAACATATGAACAATCTTTATTTTGTTGAGTACATCTCCCACATTTAGGAAATTCACCATCACAACGTAAATGACGATGACGACATTCTAGACAAGCTCTTGAGACATGTTTAGCATTGTTACGTTTATCAAGGGATGGACTTCCAACTTCACTCATTTCAAACCAAGCATCAATTCAATAAGTTGTTAATTTCAATGGATACAAGGAATATATCTATGGGGCTTCCAATTCAGCAAATTAACCAGCAAAAAACCAAATTTCTAAACCACAGTATTCTTTATCACAAAGAGAAGAGTAACCTAATATAACCAGTAGAAATCAGCTCTTTGCAACGTTGATTTCTCAGTGGAATTGCTTTAAATTTGAAATGAATTTGATGTTTTTGTTTATACTTATATTTTTATTTTTCTTTCAACGCTGAGAAAATGGCCCACCAAAAACCAAACAAAATATAAAATGTAGTTTATTTCAAACTTTTGATAGTGATATTGATAAAATAAAGCTCACTTTTCAAGTTATCAATCTCAGATTTCTATGAGTCTATGTTTTTCTCTACAAAATTCGATTTGTAATATTTCAGAATTTCAATTTTATGGATTTATTCGATTTTTTAAATTACTATACACAATTTCAAACCCCGAGGTTTGTGTTTGGGGACACACCATAATAAACTAAATTGATATTTTAAATCATCAAATATATATGGATTTTGATATATTTCATTTGTTTATTGGGTTCCCTTATATTTGTGTAATCTTCTTCTTTGTATCAACAACTCCATTATCATATTCATAACGTAAATAACCCCATGTGAAATCAACTAAAGTACTTATAATCCCCAGGGAATAAACTAAAGTTATTGCATAAAAAAAATTTGAATTACCTGAACCTAAATCAATCCAAAGATGATAAAAAATTGGTGAAAGGATAACAGTATGTAAAATTAATAAAATTGAAATCAATGGATAAGTTAAATATGGGAAAACAGGTTTTAATAAAACCAAGAAATTTATATATAATGATAAATCACCTAATGATGGATAACTTTTACTATAAATTAACCAACCCCAACTTAAAATAAATGCAAATATACCATTCATTTTGATAGTGAATGGAATTATGAATGCCACATTATAAATATTGAAAACTGCATTATAAAAAGGAATGAAAAATTCAAACATTTCTGTAAAATAATACCACCATAATCCTAAATTTGGTGAAATTTTATTAAATTTTAATATAGTTCCATATGTTGAATCAATAAATTTCCAATTGAAGTCCATGATATAATAACTTGTACCAATTAATCCTAAAATTGATAAAATTGTTAATATAATGAATTTTATAACATTATTCCATTGATTTGTATTTTGATAAATTAATTTAGAAATTGGGAATATTAAATAAATTGGATGATATGATAAATATGATGCAATTGCAAAAGAAATTGAACTTTTGATTAAATCATTATTTAAAACTGAATCTAATGTTAACACAATAAAGAAATTTTGAAACAAAACAGTTGATTTACTTAAACAACTGAGGATAGCCAAGGGATTAATAGCATAGATTAACCCAATAATCCAATTTGCAAAAAAAATTGATTCATTTTTATAAGATATCTTCTTTGAAATATTAATTAAATAATAAACAATAAAACAATCAATCAATGTATAAACCAAATAATCAAAATCTTGAATATATTCATAAGCTAAGATCAATAAAGGTTGATGATGAACAACACCACCATCATATGGATTGATTTGATTTTGTAATAAATATAATCCTTCTTTTAATGATTTATATGATGTTATTAAAGTTGATAATTCAATTGATTCTTCTAATTTAATAATTATATTTGGTGCTATAAGAAAGATGGAAATCCTTATTATGAATGCCAATATGATGGCTTTTTGTTCCATTGAGACCATTGTATATGATCTCTTTCCTTTCTTCTTTGGTCTAGTTTAATGGTATAGATCTCTAATATCAATTCATTCAATATGAGATTCTTCAATATGTTTACTAAAAACAAATAAATTCGCGTGTTCTTATGATTGATTATGTAATACTTACTACAAATATTATGTAATCAATAAACACGTGATTTGAATACCTCGTAAATTACCTAATTAGGCAATAATTCCGACTGATCCCCGTAAATTTATTTCCTAATTTGTAAATTTAAGAAGAAATGATCATAATTGGAAAAGTAATAATATAGAGGGGATAATTTCAAATTGAGTTATGAATTTAATATTTGTTTATTATTTGATTTGATTTTATCAGTTTATTTAGGGTTTGTGCCTACCTTTAAACGTTTAAAGTTGCGTAAATTGTAATCCTTGATTTCCTCTTTGGGACAATAGGCTGCATATATTCAATTCACATGTGCTTATCATTGAAAAATCAAGACAATTGATAAAATACAACCAACGTGGTTTACTAAAAGAAAGCGACAAGAGATTTACGATGTAATGTTTACAATTTGTTTAAATAGAGTTATGAATCCTGTTTTGAGCTCTCCACAAGACCTTTTAACTTTATATCCAAATCAGTTAAAATGTCAACAGACCCTGAGAAGTCTAATACACAAGCAGTGGTTGCTAGTATAAATGATTCAAATGATCACAAGGATTCCATAACAGATTCTTTACCTTCATACAAATTTTTCCAATCTGCTAAAGGTGAATTATCAAATTATGATTCAACAGATATAGTTCTTCGTACGAAGATTAACTTAATCAATGATGCATTAGATGAGATTGGATTTACATGGTATCATTTTAAATTATATTGTTTAAATGGGATGGGTTACGCTGTGGATTCAGAATTAACATTTATTCAATCTTCAGTTGCACAATATGTTAGATATCAATTCAATCAAACTTATCCAGCAGATTCTCATGCTATTTATGCTGGTCTTTTAGTTGGTGCTATATTTTGGGGATTTGGTGCAGATTTAATTGGTAGAAAAATTGCATTCAACACTTCATTATTATTAAGTGCTATATTTGCTATATTAACTGGTGCAATGGGGAATTTTGCAACTTATTGTCTTTTCGTTGCATTTTCTGCAGCTGCTTCTGGTGGGAATCTTGTTTTAGATACTACAGTTTTTTTAGAATTTTTACCAAGTAAATATCAATGGTTAGTTACTTTAATGGCTTCATGGTGGGGTGTTGGTCAAACTATTGCTGTTTTAACTACATGGTTATTTTTCAGTCATGATGAATATATTTGTTCTGGTGGGTTAGGGGATTGTCCTTCTGGTGAAAATATGGGTTGGAGATATGTTTGGTTTGTTAATGGTGGATTTGTATTAATTGTAGCTATTTTAAGATTAACAATTATTAAATTAGAAGAAACTCCTAAATTTTTGGTTTGTAATCAAAGAGATGAAGAAGCTGTTTTATGTTTACAAAAAATTGCAAATAAATATAATAGATCATGTTCATTAACTGTGGAACAACTACAAGAATGTGGTCAAATTACAGGTAATGAAAATTTCTTATCAAATCCAACATTTATGTCAACTATTAAATCAATTAAAAAGCATATCAAAGTACTTTTTTCAAATAAATTAATGGCACTTTCAACTTCATTATTATTTTCAAAATGGACTTTATTAGGTATTTCATATCCATTATATTCAAATTTCTTACCAATTTACCTTGCTACAAGAGGTGCAAATACATCAGCAGATTCTACTGCAGGTGTTTATAGAGATTCTGTCATATCAAACGCATCATCAATAGGAGGTGGATTAATCGGTGGTGCCATATTATATCTAGTACCAGTTCTTGGTAGGAAAGGTGTTATGATTATTGGTGGATTAATTTCAATGGCTTTATTCTTTGGTTATACAGCTGTACGTACAAGATCACAAAATGTTGCATTATCAAGTTCAGTTTATGTTGCTATAAATATTTATTATTCTTGTCTTTATGCTTATACACCTGAAGTTATGCCATCAAGTGCTCGTGCCACTGGGAATGCTATTTCTGTTGCATGTATGAGAGGTATGGCTTGTATTGTACCTGCTATTGCTTATTTTAGTGATACTTCTTCAAGTATACCTGTTTGGATTTGTGGTGCTTGTGTTGGATTGATTAGTATTTGTTCAATTTTCTTACCTTTTGAACCATCAAAGCAAAGAGTTGCTTAAATTTTGAAGTGTATTATTATTTATATTGGCTACGCATATATGTATTCTTGCATTATATTTAATTCTTATGTAAAAGTTTATACTTTCATTTCTATGTACATTTATTTCCATCTTTATTTATTCATTTATTTTTTGGATTTTGATCTTCATCTGGTCTCAACATGAATGTCTTCATTGATCTATTTGTTTTCTTAGATCCTGTAATCAACTGTTCAAAATCTTGTTCTTCCAATTCTTTTGTTAATTCTTCTTCAGATATTGGTCCTTCATGATTTCTTTCTAAATTCTTTCGTCTTTGTTTTAAAGTTTTCTCTAGTTTTCTATCTTCTTTAGAATGTCCAGGTAATTGACCAACAACACCTGCTATGATAGTTTCAAGAGGTTGTTCTTGTTCTTCAATTTCTAATTTACGTAACATACGCTCACGACTTTCAGCAAGGATTTTATCTCTAACTTCTTTTGTTTGATATTCTAATAATTCATAATCAACTTCTGGATCAACAAACATTTGTCTTGCTTCTTCTTCACGTTGAGCTAATTCCTCTTTTTGTCTCTTTAATTTTTCCATTTTTTCTCTTGATCTTTCAGTTTTCTCTCTAGCTAATTTAGCTTTTTTCCTTTCAAATGCTTCTAATGCAATTTTTCTATTAAATTTTGGGTTTCTAATAGCATCAACTTCTAATGCTAATTTCTCTCTAGCGATTTTTCTATTTTGTTCACGACTTCTTGTTTCTTGACAATCAACAACAATACCATATTCTATATGTTTTAATTGAACTTTTGAATTTGTCTTGTTAATTTTTTGACCACCTGGTCCACCACCTTTAATGAAAACTTCTGTAAATTCAGATTCATCAATAGTTGGTCTTGGTGGTAATCTATTTGGTCTAACAATAATCCTTCTATGAGGTCCACGCTTTTTAGGAGCATCTGGATCATCAGGATCCCCTTTAAATCTCCTTCTTCTTTCTTCTCTACCTTTCATGGCATCTTCTTCCCTAATTCTTCCAAAATATCTATTATTACCAACACCTTTGAATCTTTCATCATTAAATCTATCATAACCTCTCTCTTCTCTACCTTTCATGGTATCTTTTCCTCCTTTTTTCCCAACATTTCTATTATTTTGTTTACTTTTAAATCTTTCATCATTAAATCTGTCATATTCTAAGCTTTTAAAGCTCTGAGAAAACGCTCTCACCAAGGGGAAACCTGTCACCTTGAGCCCAGAGTAAACCACACCTTTAGAGCACAATGAACGACCAAACAACAGCATCTGAATACCCAAATCACCTACTTTTCCAATGATTTCCATAATCAAAAACTTTTAAATTTGGAGTTCAAAATCTCAAATTTTATTATATTTCCGGTTCGCACAACATCCGGTCTTTTTTTTTTTTTACTTTCCATATAATAAAAATCGAAATTTGTAAATACAGAAAACATCAACAAATTTTTAAGAAAAGTTTCTTTAATTGTTGATTTCGAATTGTTGGTTGTTTATCTGTTCAGGATGAGTACAAACGAGAACAATGGTAATAAGAATGGTCCGGTATGTTCAATGCTTTCGTGTTGGTTGTTCCAATTGTTTGAAGAATATTGTATTAACAAATAATTAGAGTAATGATAGTGATTCATTGAAATTCATGAATTTGGGTGGTGGTAATGAAGTCGGGAGATCGTGTCATATAATGCAATACAAGGGAAAAACAGTGATGCTTGATGCAGGTGTTCATCCAGCTTATTCAGGAATCGCAGCATTACCATTCTATGATGAATTTGATTTAAGTACTGTTGATATCTTATTAATTTCACATTTCCATTTAGATCATGCTGCTTCTTTACCTTATGTTATGCAACACACAAATTTTAAAGGTAGAGTGTTCATGACACATCCTACAAAGGCGATTTATCGTTGGTTATTAAGTGATTTTGTTAAAGTTACATCAATTGGTTCAAGTAGTTCAAGTGCATTATATACAGATGAAGATTTATCTGAAAGTTTCGATAGGATTGAAACTATTGATTATCATTCTACAATTGAAGTGGATGGGATAAGATTCACTGCTTATCATGCTGGCCATGTCTTGGGTGCTGCCATGTTTTTCATTGAAATTGGTGGATTAAAATTATTATTTACTGGTGATTATTCAAGAGAAGAAAATCGTCATTTAAATCCTGCAGAAGTTCCACCAACAAAACCTGATGTTATGGTTACAGAGTCAACTTTTGGTACAGCTACTCATGAACCAAGATTAGAAAAAGAAGTTAGATTAACAAATTTGATTCATTCTACTTTAATTAAAGGTGGTAGAGTTTTATTACCAGTTTTCGCATTAGGCACAGCACAAGAATTATTATTAATCTTGGATGAATATTGGTCTCAACATCAAGATTTAGAAAATGTTAACGTTTATTATGCTTCATCATTAGCTAAGAAGTGTTTAGCAGTTTTCCAAACTTATATCAATATGATGAATGATAATATAAGAAAACAATTTAGAGATCAAAATTCAAATCCTTTCCAATTTAAATATATCAAAAACATTAAAAATTTGGATAAATTTGATGATTTTGGCCCCTGTGTCGTTGTGGCAAGTCCTGGGATGTTACAAAATGGTGTTTCAAGAGAATTATTAGAAAGATGGGCTCCAGATTCAAGAAATTCAGTAATTTTAACAGGTTACTCGGTTGAAGGTACGCTAGCTAAAACTTTATTAACAGAACCTGATCATATTCCATCTTTACAAAATCCTGATAATAATGTTCCAAGAAGATTAAATATTGAGGAAATTTCATTTGCTGCTCATGTTGATTATGAACAAAATTCAAAATTTATTGAATTAGTTGATCCAAAATCTATTATTTTGGTTCATGGTGAATCAAATCCAATGGGGAGATTAAAATCTGCTCTTTTATCAAAATATTCAAAATTTAAAGGTACAGAAAATGAAGTTAGAGTTTATAATCCAAGAAATTGTGATGAATTAGATTTAAAATTAAAAGGTTTGAAAATTGCAAAAGCATTTGGTTCAATCGTTGCTGAAAAGGATAAAGCTGATACATTAAGTGGTGTACTTGTTTCAAAAGATTTTGATTTAAATTTCATGAAAGTTGATGATTTAAGAGAATATGCAGGATTAACTTCTACAATTGTTAAAGAACGTCAAACTATTAGAGTAGATGCTGGTAGAGATTTAGTTCAATGGCATTTATCACAAATGTTTGGATATGTTGAAATCTTGATTGATGATAAAGAAGAATTTGAATTAAGAGTTATGAATGAAATTACTATAAATTTAATTAATGGTATTTGTACTATTGAATGGACTGGTGGTGTTATTAATGATACTATTGCTGATTCCGTTGTGGCTATCTTATTATCAGTTGATTCATCACCTGCATCCGTTAAAATTTCATCAAAATCACATACACATGACCACACCACTAATGGACATGATCATGATCATGATCATGATTCTCATTTAAATGGCTCATTAGCAGATTCAAGAGTATCAACAAGAATAAAAAGAATTGGTGCTATGCTTGAAGCTCAATTTGGTGAAGCTTTTCAAAATAATGATAATGGTGAAGGTGCAATAATAAAAATTGGTAAAAATGAAGCTAAGATTAATTATTATGATTTAACTGTTGATTGTACTTCAAATGTTTTAAAAGGTAGAATTGAAAATGTGCTGAATAGGGCAACTGAACTTGCTGCTCCATTATCTCAAAATCGTAAGATTGAAGCATAAAGAATAATAAACGAAAGGGAACAATTAAAGATAAAGGTCCAAAGAAGATCTTGTAAATGAAATGTGTTAATGAATATGTATTTGTATCATAGAATAAACAAAAGTCATGGTTTTTTAATAAATAGAGTTATTTATATACTTTTTTCTTATGTATTAGCTCTTTAGTTATAGTCGAACTAAAATCTTCTTAAAGTTTATCTACAAATGCACTACATTATAGATGTTAAACCCATTAAGCTCTTATTATATTACACTATTATATATATTAAATGAATTATATTAACTTTTAAAACCAAAACATGTAGAAAACACCATAACGATATAACCCAAATTTACCCGAAACAATAAAATAATAAACCAATTAAACACCAGATCTCAAAATTCTTTGTCTTTGATTTCTAAATGTAATTGATTCATGACGTTCCAATACAAATAATGCTTTATCAAGAGCATGTTGAGAATAATTCTTACCTGCAACAAATTCATTTCTTAAAGTTTGATAACTTGTTGACCAACCAATTGGTAATCTTCTTCTAACTTCATTTTGAATCTTATCAATTTCAACTTTTAATTTTGGTGCTGTAGTTATATTACCTTGATTTGCTGCATCCATTGTTGAAGCTTGGAATAATCTAATTGCTTCATCAACATGTTCTTCAGTTGCAACTGGTAATAAACGTAATTTAGCCAATGATTCAGTTATACGAATAATAGCTTCTAATTGACGAATTGTAATTGGGATAGATGATCTTTGATCACTTAAAGCTTCAGCATCATTTATAGTTTTTCTAATTTCAACAAAATGTGAACTTAATTTTTCTGCAGCTTGTTCAGATAATCTTGGTGCACATTTAGCACGACAATAAGAGATATATCTCTTCATTTTATCAATTGGAATTTCACCTGCAATTTCTTGTTGTTGATTTCTACCAGTATGAATATTTAAAACATGATTAGCAATTGAAACATCTCTACCTTCATTATGATCATCTTTAACCACGAAAATCATATCAAATCTTGATAAAATTGTAGTTTGGAAATCAATATTTTCACCAGGAGTTTTCATATCATCATAACGACCAAAAATTGGATTTGCTGCAGCTAAAACTGAAGTTCTTGAATTTAAAACTGTAGTAATACCAGCTTTTGCAATAGAAATAGTTTGTTGTTCCATAGCTTCATGGATTGCCACCCTATCTTCATCTCTCATCTTATCGAATTCATCAATACAAACAACACCACCATCTGCCAAAACCATAGCACCACCTTCTAAATAAAATTCTCTTGTGGTGGAATCTCTTTGCACAGAAGCTGTTAAACCTGCAGCTGAAGAACCTTTACCAGATGTATAAATTGAAATAGGACTTGCCTTATCAACGAATTTTAACAATTGAGATTTAGCAGTACCAGGATCACCTAATAATAAGACATTAATATCACCTCTTAATCTCATACCATCTGGTAATAATTTTTTAGAACCACCCATTAATAAACATGCAATAGCTTTTTTAATATCTAAATTACCATAAATTGATGGAGCAATTGAATTTGAAAATGATTCATAAAGATCTGGATTTCTTGACATTTCTAAAAATTCTTCTTCTTCTTCTTCTGTATATATAGCATTACCTGCAGCATTATGATCAACATCTGTCTGTATACCTAATACTCTAATATATGGGTTTCTAATAGCAACAGATGAAGCATTTTTAACTTTTGATTGATAAATGGAATAAATACCATTAATATTACAACGAGTACCTGGAACAATCTTATTTGTTAAATAACGATCAACTGAAAGTAATACATGTCTAGGCATTTCACCCACTGGAACCATTTCTGGTAATTCTTGTAATTTTAAAATTTGTTGATCAATAAATTGTGATTTATCATGAACAACTAAATATGGATCAGGAGGACATTGAGATCTTTCACCATCAGCTGGAGTTGCTTGACATGATTTAGGTAATTGTAACCCACCAAAACTTGAATTAACAGATAATCTTATAGTATGTCTACATGAACGACACATGATTTGAACAGAAGTAGCCTTGGAACTTAACACTGAAGCACTGATAATGATACCGCTAACACGAATGATTTTGGAAATATGATCAGCATCTAATTCTCTAATTGATAAAGTTGAAGCATTTGATTTAAGAATTAATTGACACACTGGGAAATTGGTTGGAACTTCTGAATCTTGTAAGAAAACAATTCTTTTAGCAACATCAGTAATAGCTCTTTCAAATAAAGGAATCATATCAGAAGGATCATCCATTAAACCTTTATTTAAAGTTTCATTATAACCAATAAGATGTTCATTATCAACAGTTAAAGAATATTCCTTCACTAATAAGTTTTCACGTAATTGATTACGGTATAAGAAATCAGTACCAACTCTATATTCCAAAACAAAATTCTTGAAAGCTGTGATAATTTCTTGATTTGTATCTTGTTCAGATTCTTCACCAGGAAGAACTGGAGCACGATAAACTGCTGGAGCATCAAATGACATTGTGGAAGGTTGGGAAAAGTTGTTTTTGTTCAAAGGTCTGTGTGTATAAGAACAGTGAGGAAGGTATTGTTTTGATTAATTTATCAAAATCTCGAATAAATCTGCCTTGTTAAACGTTTGAGATGTCAGTTTAAGATGTAATTAATTTACCTAAATTGGAATTCTTTATATCGAAAAAACGCGACATTTCAAATTTTTTTTTCGCGTCGTAATTTTAAAAAACCGAATGAAAAATCCCAATTAGGAAGGAGACTAAAAGAGGGAAATACCGGTAGGACGATCACGTTTTCAAGCCACCGGAATTCGCAACATTAATTTAAAACTTCAACTTTTCAATTTTATAAGCAAAAACAAAGTATGAGTTAAATTGAACATTTGATATAATAAGGGAATCTCAAATCTTTGATATATTTTTTATACTTATAAAAGGAAACAATGGCGTATGTGAATCGTTAATTAATCAAAATATTGATAATTTTACTAACCATTATTGCCTTTAGTGAACTACTAGATCGTCCAAAATCAGAATTAACTGATATTGAATTACAAAAACTTGAAGAATATGAATTTACACATGGACCAATGGCCATATTACAAGATTCAGTACAGAATGGAACACAAGTCCTAATATCATGTAGGAATAATCATAAATTATTAGCTAAAATAAGAGCATTTGATAGACATACAAATCTTGTATTAGAAAATGTTAAAGAATTATGGACAGAAACTCCAAGAAATTCAAAAGGTAAAAAAGGTAAACCTGTATCAAAAGAAAGATTTGTTAGTAAGATGTTTTTAAGAGGTGATTCTGTTATTGTTGTTTTGAAAGCATAGATACAAAGGAAAAGGAAGAGAATATAACATATGAACAAGAAAATACCAACCCCCTGTATACTAGAAAGTTTGATTTGAATTCAAATTTAGCATTTGCTATTATATATATACTATACACTGTAATAATAATGGAATTTTGCAAATAAATGAAGTGAATGAATGAATTGATATTGTAGTCCAACTTACAAGAAAATTTTATTTCTATTTACATATATGCATGAATAAAGTATCTATACAAGTTTATATTTTGTTTAAAACACTGGAAAAACACAATGAAAGGGTTTAAGCTGGACTAACAGTCAAGTTAATAGCTATATTTTCTTCATCTTTCCAAATTAATAAGTTATAATCATCAAAAAGTTCAATTTTATTAATAGTTTCATTTGAATTAGATTTGATCTCTAAATTTGATTCTTGAATTTTAGAAGTAACAGATGAATTAATGAAAGAAACAATATCTTTTTTGGTTAAAGCTTCAGATAAGTTTGTATCATTTAAACCTGGTTTATTAATTGTTAAAGAAGTTGATAATTCACGAGATAATTTAAATAATGATAATGAATCTGATGGTGAAATATTTGTCTTTGGAGTTGATTGAGAATTAGTTGGAATGTTAAGTAATAACCCTGGGATTTTAATTTCTGGTTTACTTTGTTGTTTTGGTTGTTGTTTAATTTCTGGTTTAATTTCTATTGGTTTTGGTTTTTCAACTTTAACTTGAGTTTCAACATTTGTATTGGAGAACGTTAGATTATTTCTCTTTGGTTTCACCACTGGGATTCTTGGACCTTGATTTGGTAAAATATATGCAGCACCATTATAACGATGTAGAGTATTTCTCATTAATGAATGTGAAACTTTAACAATTTGACCTTTAACACCAACATTTGGGAAATCTTTTAATAATTGAACTTCAGCTTTATTAAGTCTTTTAGATCTGGCAGAGTATCTAACGAGCGGTATTCTTGCACTTGGTAATGCCTTGTATAGTATGGAACTCATTATGAATTTGTGTACTTGTGTGTATTCTTTCAAATTCTACGTACTTAATTTATTTCAAGTTCTTCAATTGATCTCTCTCGATTTTTCATTAACACATTGGAAAAATAATTTTCGCGAACAAAAAAATCTACCACTATTCAAAAATGTTAGTGATGAAATTTACACTGATGAATTTGCACCATTCTCAAAATTACACATATAACCATTTAAACAAAATTTAAATTTAAATTTATTTATTTATTTATTTATATTACAAAGCTCACCGGTTTTATCTATTCCAATTGATTATAATCAATATCTTCCTCCACGATCCCATGATATTCATTAGTCAATTTCTTAGCCACTTTCCATAAATGAACAATATTATCATCAGAACTTGTAGCTAAAGTCCAAGGAATATTTGGATTAAAAGAAAGATCAGTTATACCTGATGTATGACCTGCATGCATCATAAATAATTCAGGTGCACCATCATCTTCATCTTCTTGAATTTGTTCTTCACCAATTTTTTTAATATCCCAAAGAATAACTCTTCTATCTTGAGAACCTGATGCAATTATTCCATCATTATGAGGATCCCATTCTAATGAAGTTATAGATTCTGAATGTCCCATTATTGTATGTAATTTCTTGGAAGGATTTCTTATATCAAACAATTCAATAGTGGCATCATCTAATCCAACTGCAAATAAATTTGATGAATGTAAAGAAAATGAAATTGTATTAACCGCAGCATGACGATTAATTAAATGTAATGGTGTTGAAAGGGAGGTTCTTATATCAAATAATTGTATAGTTTTATCTTCACTAACTGAACCAAATACATTAGCATTATGATTATGCCATTGAACATCATTAACTATATCACTATGATGTTTGAAAATATGTTTTGGAGTTATTGTTGATGTTGATTGATTATTGATATCCCATAGAGCAACAGTTTTATCATCAGATGAAGTTAATAATTGTCCTTGATTGAATTTATTCCATGAAATACCATACCCATTTTCAGTATGATGTTCCAAATGGAAAATTGGTTCCTTTGATTCTAAAGTTGTATCATAAATAAATACTTTACCTGAACCATTTATTGTACCAATTTTAGTTGGATCTTGAGGTTGATAACGAGCACGATTCACTTCATCTTGATGTTTAAATTTCTTATTGACTTTTAATCTAGCATTGAAACCTTGTTTTTGATAATCAGCAGGTCCTTCTTCTTGTTGTTGTTGTTTACCATTGGTATCTACCAAACTTTTAGGTAATTGAGTAGATGCAATCTTTAGATAATCTGTATCTTCACCAGAAGTATGAGTTCCCAATAATATTCTGTGTTTGATCCCTGTAGATAATACTTCTTGGTCAGGAAGCCATTGAACAGTTAGACTTGGCCATGTTAAAGCTGTTTCTGAAACAAACTCATACATCAATGGACAATTCTTTCTCCATAATTGATATTCTTCTTCAATAGACAATTCCTTTTGAGGATTTTCATCGTCTTCTCCAGCTGCAATTGCACTGAGTTCTTCCTGTGTTTTCTCTTCCAATGCCTTCTTAACAGCTGCCTGAATATCACTCATCTTCTACTCTTTTTCAAATCTTTTTTGGTGATCAAAATTTCAACGGATTCTTTCTGGTTTTTATACAATTTTAAAATTACGTTAATTTTCAAAAATTCGCGTTTTGGTGTTTTTTAAAGGCCGCGAATTTGTTTTTTTTTAATTTGGTGAAGAAACGAAAAATCGAAATTTACAATTCAATAACAAAAAGAAGAAAGAAACGAAATCGAATATCAACCAACTTGATTTTCTAAAGAATTCCACAAAGATGGTCAAACAGAATATCCCACCACAACCACAAGCAAGAGCAGCTCCAGTTTCTGCTCCTCAACAGATTGCTCAACAAGGTGTCACTACTGTGCAAACACGTCCAACTGATATCAACATCCCTCATTCAATAGATAAAATTGTACCAGAAGTTTCATTATATAGGAAATTATTAGATGCTGAAAAGAAAATTGATATCTTTACTGCAAGAAAAATCAATGATTTACAAGAAAATATAAATAAAATCCCAACAAAGAAGGAAATCTTAAGAATATTTATTTTCAATACAGCTGAAAATCAACCATGGCAATTAAATCAAGGTCAACAATCAAATGAAGAACCAACTTGGAATTTAAGAATCGAAGGTAGATTAGTTAATGATGTTGATGCTGAAGATCCTCAAAGAAGAAAATTTAGTACGTTTTTAAATGGTATATCGATTGATATTCAAAATGATAAATCACCACAATCTCAACAACAACAACCAAATCAACAAGATCTTAATAAAGAAAATGTCATTGAATGGCATGAACAAACAGATCCAAATGCTCCAAAAGTTGAATTTGATGGATTAGATGTTAAAAGACCTGGTAGTCAAAACATTAAAACCAAGATTACAATTCAACCAAAAGAATCACCAATTAAATTAATCACATCAAATGAATTATCTTCACTTTTAGGTGTTAATGAATTAACTCAACATGATGCTGTATATTCAATATGGCAATATATTCAATTCAATAATTTACAAGCACCAGAAGATAAAAGAATTATAAATTGTGATGAAAATTTATCAAAATTATTTAATGTACCAAGATTTAATTTTAGAGATTTAATTGAATTATTATCAAAACATTTATCACCAAAACCTCCAATTGAAATTAATTATGAAATTAAAGTTGATAAATCTTCAACTTTAGGTGAAACGGTTATTGATGTTGAAGTACCATTTATTGATGTTTCAGAACAAGAATATTGGAAAAATGAATCTAAAAAATTATTAACAGAAAATGATGAATCTATAAAAGAATTAAATATGAAAATTATTCTGGGTATTCAAGCTTTAAATAATTCAAATAGAAAATATCAATTTTATAATTTATTAACCCAAGATCCTGTTCAATTTTTAAAAGATTTTACACAATCTCATTCTGAATTATTAAAAATTTTATCTGGTGATGAAGGTTATAATGAAGATACTGTTAGAAGATCAGAATTTTATACAGATGAATTACTTTCTGAAAATGTTGATTTATTATTGAAAACTAATAGAATTTAGAAAGGAATACCTTTGTGGGTTTATGTACTATATAGAAAATAAATAATGATGTTAATTGTGATATATGTAAGATTCTTAATAATCACGAACTTCAAATGCTTCACCTTCTCCTGAGAATAAATATGCATGATCTGGTTCAAATATGGCTTTTTCTAATTCAGGTTTAATAATTTCCCTTTCCACTATAGGACTTTCAATAACATCTAACAAAGAATCTAATAATCTTGAATCATCCAATATCTGTAAATTTGAATTATATCCAGTATCAATAACACTTGCTTTAGGGACAACATCTAAAAACCCACCAAAATATTTTTGAGAATTTATAGAGATTTCATCTTCAAGCGGTTTGAAAAAAGGATCTGTAATTTCAAAAAAACCATGAATGAATTTCTTAGATTTATCAAAAAAATAAGGATCTTGAGGATGATATAATTTAGTTTCTGCTCTTCTTCTTCTTTGAATAATTTTACTTGTTCCAATATTTGAATGCTTTTTGGTATAAAATCCCTTTGAGTTATTTGATAATGGATCTAAAAAATCTTTGAAACCTGTTCTTATTACAAGTACAACATAATGATTTTGGAAATTTTTACCTTTGGGTATTTCAATATTTTGTAAAATTTTTTGAAATTTTGTATTAGAGGAATCACAAATAATTATACCCTTTTTACCTAAATAATATAAAGGATTAATGAATTTAACAATATCACCTTTTTGTAAAGAATCAGATACTAAATTATGTTGTTTCAAAATAGATGAAATTTTAGAATCATTCATTAATGATGTTGATGGTTTGATCTTATCAATTGATAATTTACCTAAATTTTTATTTTGAATTCGAAGATATGTAAGATCTTTTGAGAATGTTTTTTGGAAATGTTGATTATATTCATCTCTATTTTTCCATCCATCATATATATGGTTAACATTTTCTTTAACTTTTCCAATTTGAGGGAATTCAGGTCTTGGAATTAAACTTGAAATCTCTTCAATACCCAAATTACTGAAAATTATACTATCATTCAATTGTGATAATTGTTCCTCATCATTAGATTTGAATTTTTTCTCTAAATTATTACTTTTTTGATGATCTTTAATAAAATCCTTTCTATAATTACTCTTTAACAATCTTGATTCATCTCTAGCAAAATATTTTGATGTTTTGGAATTTCTCTGGGTTCCAGATCTTGGTAATTTTTTCTCTAATGAATAATCATAATCTTTCATAAAATTCTTCATCATTTTAATTTTTTTCAAATAATCAAGTGGTTCACCATAAATAATTGATGAAGTGGAAAAATTTCTTGTTGGATTCAAATTTGTTGATTTTTTAAACATTGGATGTGTTGTATGTTTCTTTACAGCAGGTTTCGGGTCAATTTTTTGTTTTATGTCAGTTTGGAGATTTGATCCCAATTTTGAGTGTGATTTGGATAGTCTAAGGTATGTATTGAAATCATATTCTATAGAGTTTGAATCAGTATGGAGATCTTTTTTGTCATTTGTCGATTGTGTATTTGTTGGAAACTCAAATGAATCGTCAATTTTCTTGAAAGATGAGAAACCTGCTTTTGATAGATTATCTTCATTTTGAAGATTCAAAGTGTTATCATTCTTCTCATTGTGTGATTTGTTATTCTTTAAAGGCTGTGAAGCATTTTGATCTTTCCTTATACCAAGTAGTGAATCCAGTATCACAGGTGGTTTTTTGTTCTTCTTATTGGAATTTTTATGTTGACTAGATTTATTTTGAGTGAACTTCTCATCTTCAACCTTTTTAGTCTTCTTCACTGAATGTTTCTCATTTTTGGATTTTGTAAATTTCCCATTGGATCTAAAAGGTATTGGTTCATTATCAAACCCCATAACTTCATCCAATTGCTTATATTGCTTCTTCTTTTTCCCACCAAGTTGATGATCTTCGTTTAAATCTGTATTTCTGAATTCCCATCTTGTTGTCCCTGAGATCTTGTTGTACGTCGACAAGTAATCAACACCACTGTCCAATTCCTCTTCACCTTTACTTCCTTCTACTTCATCGACCTGTTTAGATCTTGATCCATTACTCTTGTATCTTTTACCAATAATACCTTTGATATACCGTATCTCACCACTTAAGCATCGCGTTGGAACACCACTTTGTCCCCTAATTATGTAATTCATGGATCACCAGCAGCCAACTTAGCAAACAACCAGCACCAAATCAACCAAAGTATCTGAATCCCTTTGAAATTTCTGTTCAAATTCTGTTCAAATTCTGTTGATTCAGCGCTTAATTTTAAATTTACTAAGAAAATCAAAATCAAAATTATTAATCCAATTACGTAATCTTGTCTGTCAAATCAACGACGTGTCAATAACTTTTTATTTTTTCTTTCTTTTCCGGTCAAAAACGTTCATGTGAATCATAAACAAAAAGTAATATAGTGATAAAGATAGAGATATTGACATCTTTATAGATTCAGATTCACATCATGTCATCCCAAACATACCGTTCTACTCGTTCCACCGGTGCTGAAGCCTTCTCTTTCGAAGAAACCGTCTTGAAAGGTTTAGCCTCAGATGGTGGTCTTTTCATTCCATCAGTTATTCCAAAAGTTGATTCACAAATTATTGAATCATGGTCAAATTTATCATTTCAAGATTTAGCTTTCCAAATCATGAGATTATATGTTAAAGAATCTGAAATCCCTGATGAAGATTTGAAAAAATTAATTCATAATTCTTATTCAACTTTTAGACATGAAGATGTTACTCCATTAAATACAATTGATGAAGGTAATGGTCTTTATCTTTTAGAATTATTTCATGGTCCAACTTATGCTTTTAAAGATGTTGCTTTACAATTCGTTGGTAACTTATTTGAATATTTCTTACAACGTAAAAATCAAGGTAAATCAGATGCTGATAGAGATGTTTTAACAGTTGTTGGTGCTACTTCAGGTGATACTGGTTCAGCTGCTATTTATGGGTTAAGAGGTAAAAAAGATGTTTCAGTTTTCATCTTATATCCAACTGGTCGTATCTCTCCAATTCAAGAAGCTCAAATGGCTTCTGTTTTAGATCCAAATGTTCATACTTTATCAGTTAAAGGTACTTTTGATGATTGTCAAGATATTGTTAAACAAATCTTTGGTGATGCTGAATTTAATAAAGATCATCATGTTGGTGCTGTTAACTCAATTAACTGGGCTCGTATTCTTGCTCAACAAACTTATTATTTCTATTCATATTTCCAATTATTGAAAAAAGTTGGTTCTGATAAAAAAATTCGTTTTGTTGTTCCAAGTGGTAATTTTGGTGATATCTTGGCTGGTTATTATGCTAAAGAAGTTGGTTTACCAGCTGATAAATTAATCATTGCTACAAATGAAAATGATATCTTGGATAGATTCCTTAAAAGTTCTAAATATGAAAAAGGTGGTGATGTTAAAGCTACGCTATCACCAGCTATGGATATCTTAATTTCAAGTAATTTTGAACGTTTATTATGGTATTTAGTTAGAGATAACATTACTAAATCAGATGAAAAAGCTGGTGAAACTATAAATAATTGGTTTGCTGAATTAAAACAAACTGGTTCTTTCACTGTTCAAGAAGAAGTTATTTCAGCTGCTAAAAAGGATTTCGATTCTGAAAGAGTTGATAATGCTGATACCATTAAAACTATTAAAGATGTTTATACTTCAAACACTACTAAATATGTCTTGGATCCACATTCAGCTGTTGGTGTTACTGCATCATATAGAAATATTGCACAAGATAAAGCTCAAAAAGTGGAAAATGTTAAATATATTTCATTATCAACTGCTCATCCTGCAAAATTCGCTGAAGCTGTTAATCAATCATTATCTTCAATTGAAGGTTATTCATTTGAAAAAGAAGTTTTACCAGAAGAATTAAAACAATTATCTACAAAAGAATTAAAAATTAAATTAATTGATGAAGCTAATGTTGAAGTTGTTAAAGCTGCAATCATTGAAGAATTACAAAAAGAAGGTAAATAGATTTATCTATGTTTTCAATAATTACCCCATATATAAATAAGAACCAAAAAAAATATCTTATATATACACGTTTAAGTTAATGTTTTTTATATCATTCTGTAACTTCATTAATCTTTGAATTTTCATCTTTTGTTTGAACTCTAGTACTTTCAACATCAATTTTTTGTTTTAATTTAACTTTCCCATCAACAATTTCCACTTCAAAACCTGCATTATCTAAAGTATCATCCTGGACAGCTTCTTTAGCTTCTAATTTAGCAACAAATTCTTGATTTTTTTCATTATTTAATAATAAAAATCTTAAACAAACTATACTTCTTTCTTTAATAAATGGTTCATTATCATCAATTATACAATTTGATAAAACAAGTTTTAAACCATGTGTTTCTCTCATTAATTCTTGTACTGAGAAATCTTTATATATGATTGATGATAAAGTTTCTATGATTAATGATTTTGTCTCTGGGAAATTTTTATAATAATCTTGAGTTTTAATATTTTCATTATTTGTATTTGTTTGTTTTTGCTTTTCTGAATCTTTTAATTTCTTTGGTTTAACATTTTGATGAATTGTCCCCAGTAATTCAACTAAATTTTCAACACCTTTATAAGATAACAAGAATTTTTTAGCATGTTCAAACTTAACTAATGTTGCAAATACATCCAGTACAGCATGTATGGTAAAATAAACAGTTTCTAAATCTTCTATACCATTTTGGAAATGTATTTTGATTTGTTCTAAAGTTTTTTGAAATAATTCATATATCCATGATAAAATAACTGTTAATTCGAAAACTTCCCAAGATTCTTTACTCGTTATGATCACAGTAGAAGCTTTTAAAAATCTAACAAAATCTGATTTGGAAGAAAGATTTGAAATATATGGTAAGAATGATTCATGAACAATCATTTTTTGGAAAATTGAAATGATTAATAATTCATGAGTGGATAAATCATTTTGGAAATTTAATTGTTCAAAATTTTCCAATATGTTATAAAAAATAATATCTGTCTTTTCTGATGATTTGAATCCACATGTTAATGCTTCTGAAATATTGAAGAAATTGTTGAGACATCTGAAATATAATGTCAAATCATCATGATCAATTTTCTTTTTAAAATCACCCAAAAAATTGTTTATAGAAAGTAATTCATTTGGATGATATGTTGTTTTATCAACTGTGGAGTTGAAAACACATTGTAATGAAGCAGTAATACATCCCTTTTCCAATATATGGTCAATATTTAGTGGTAAAACTGATTGTAAAAATGTGAAGATACTAGTTATTAGTTTATCATCTTTTGAAGGTATAGTTCTATCAGCAACTAGTAGATTTCTAGCTAGCAGTATAACACCACGCTTTATCCTTATACTTTTCTCTTGTATAGCTGAAGCATGTAATGAATTACTGATGACTTTGATTATGTATTCCCAAACAGTCTCGTCCTTTGCCAACTCTTCTCTGAATGATTCGTCTTCTAACGATTTTTTCACCACAAATGATAGTTCAGCTAGTGCCTTATCTTGAGCACCATCTTCTTGATTTTGAATACCATTTAAGGCACTTGTTAATGAATTGATAGCAATATTCACACCATCAGTTTGACCCATCTTTATCCTATCAACCCAGTATCAGATCTCAATATTTGAAAATCGATTATCTTTATTTATGTCTCTTTCAAATCTGCTTAGTAAAAAAAATATTGGTGAAGTAGTGGCCCTGTCTAAATTTATATACAAAATATTCAAAAGCTCATCTTTCAAGTTTTCAAAACATCAATAGACAGGCTCAAGTTCATTTGGAGGGAATACGATGTTTAGGCTTGTCACAAGGAAGCCAGAGGGTGCTTTTATATTACCGTCACTGATACGACATGCTTCACGGACAACAAAGTACACAGAGAAGCAGAAAAGAAGATTCGCAAGAGAGAAAGTTAGGAAGGACAGATTGAATAGATCGGCATTAGAAGCTTTCGGTACTATACCCATCTCAGACCATGATATTTTCCATACAAGTAGAGCACTCACAAAATTAGAAAGAAGGGAAAGTCATCTTCGGAAAAAAGAGCTATTATTTGAGATTTATCAACACTCTACTGATCATTTACTTAAAGATCGAGATTTAACAATTATTTCACAGATACCCATTGCAAAAGCTACTTTAATTCTTACCAGAAGTTTGGATCAATTTATAGAGATCGAAGGGGAAACATATGATTTGAACAATAGATATACGGAAATGAATAGAAGAGTTTATGATTATTCTTATCTTCAGTCATATCTTGATGATTATGATAATGAGGAACTTGATTTATTTATGAAATTATTACAATTTAAGAATAAAACAATCTTGAAAAGGGATCAACTTAAATACACAGATGATATTTCAAACTCACAGAAAAAACTCATAGCTTTGGATACATTAGTTGGTATTGATGATTTGGTAATTAAGGCCGCAAAAAAATTCCAACTTGAGAATCCTGATGAGGTTACTGAGATTACCCAATTAGACAAAGTTAATGAAGTCACAACAGACTTTACTGATCTTCAAGACTCAAAGGCATTGAGAAGAGCTATGAAAAAGGAACCAATTAATGCGTCTGGGTTTTATAGGTTAAGTTTGAAACATGCTTTAACTGTTCTTGAAGAGGAGGAAGCTATGAATGAGGTGGATTAAAAACACCCCAACCTATACACGATTAATTATTAATGATACTACGACCTACAAACCTTGTATATATATCTTTTATGAATGCATTAAACTTTTATATATGATCTATGTACTTTATTCTGAATCTTCTTCATCAGAATCTTCATCCTCATTTCCTAAACTGTTTGCTAAAGTTTTCTTATCAAACCAACCACCATTTTCCTCTTCATCATCATCTTCAGCATCTTCTAAATCTTCATCACTATCCCCATTTTCATCTGATTCTTCAATATCACTTGATGCATCAACTATGATGTTATCTTCATCTTCATCTTCAATATCCAATTCTTGATCTTTTTCAGTAGATGATAAGAATAAATATGAGTATTCATTATTTTTAGAAGTCTTAACAACATGTTTAGCAACTCTAGCAATGAAACGTTGAGCACCTCTTAAAGCTGAAGCAAATTCATGTTTATGAGTATTGATATATTTCCCATGAGCTGTGATGATTGATTTCAACCATAATAAATTGAATTCAACATGTGGTGAAGTCATTGCAATTGATGAAATAAATGATAATAATCTTTCAACATAAACTATAGGGAGGTCATTAGCTAATAATTTAATATCAACAGCTGGGACGCTTTCATAAACTTGATGTATTAAATATCTTTCATTTAATCTGAAAGCCATAGCTAATGCATTTAAGTAGTTTTTTTCTTTCAATGTTTCTAATGTAGCTTCTGGTGTAATATCAATATCCAAATCAAATGGATCGAAGATAACACTATCATCAACTGAGAAAATTAAAATACCTTCAGTGGAAGAAGCAGCAAATGAAGCAGCAGTTGGTGAAAATTGAATACTTGTAACTCTAATTTCTGGTCTTGTTTTACGTAATGATGGATCACCACGTTTAGAACCCGGTAATGAATCATCTAAACGGTCTTCTAAATCTGAATTTTCACCATCTCTATCTAAAAGATCCAAAGATCCAGCATCTGTTAATCTTGAACTATTCAAAAATTGTTGTGTACCATTCAAATCCATATTTAAAGAAACAGTAAATCTTCTCAATAGAACTTCATTTGGAATATCATATAAACAAATAGAATTATTATTACCACCAGCGACTAATGCTAACCCGTCAAAACTATAATCAATAGCAGTAAAAGCCTTAGATCTTGATGAATTATGTGCAGTGAATCTATCTTCTAAATATCTCCCACTGATTATATCTTTACGACCATCAATATTACCAGTTTGTTTAGCATTTTCAACATCCCAAAATTGAACTTGACCATTCAATGTACTAACTGCAATTTCTTTAGAATCAGGTCTCATAGCAATAGCCAAAACATCAGAATAAATTTCAAATGGTTCAACTTGTTGTGAACGACCAAATAAACTCCATACTCTAACAGTTTTATCCCAACTTGCACTCGCTAATACACTATTCTCCACACCAAAAGCTAAACAAGAAACTGGACCTTCATGACCAGCTAAAGTATCAACTAATTGTGCTGTTTGAACAGACCAAACATAAATATCAAAAGTATCTTGTGAAGCTGCACATATCACTTCACCACTTGGATCAACAGCTAATGCACTAAACTTGATCCTTTCTGTAGCTGTGAACGTTCTAAAATTACGATACCTTATAAGATCCCATGCCTTAACAGTACCATCCATTGAAGCTGAAAACATAACTTGACCCTTTTTAGCAAATCTAACAGCTGTAACTGCTGATGTATGTTCTTCAAATGTATTCAAACAGAAACCTGAAACAACATCCCAAATTTTGATTTTACCATCATCTGAAGCTGTAACGACTCTTGAACCATCTGGTGAATATGCTAAAGCATTTGTTGAATCAAAATGACCTTGTTGTTTCAAGATGTAAGATTCTGATTGCCATTCATAAACTAATAATTGACCTAATTTTGCAGAACCAAATGATAACCATTCACCTGATTTGTTTATATTAACTGTATTAACTTCATTTTGACCCATACTTAGTTGTTGAATCATATTGAACTCTGGAAGTTCATAAAGACGGAATTCACCATTAGTGAAACCAACAACCAGAAGGTTACTTGATGGATGGAAAGCTGCACATTTTACTTTAGCATCTGAAAAAAAGAAATTCTTTTTGGTGATTCTCCAACTCATTAATGATGGATCCACTTCTTCGTCTGAGTCTGGTTCTTCTTCATCTGAATCATCACTTGGCTTTTTGGTATATTCCCATTGGAATAAAGCACCATCTTTACTGATTGTATAAATGATTTCTTGATCTTTTGAAAAAAATGCATTGATAACTGTATCTCTATGACCTGCAAATGTCATTGCAACAGAACTTTCATCAGAATCTAATGAGAAAATTCTTGATGTTAAATCTTTGGAAGTGGAAACAAAAAATCTTGAATCAGAAGACCAAGTGATTGATGTAACATCTGCAAAATGACCTGCATAGACTCTATGACGAACAAATGGTGCAAATTGTCTATCTTCTGTATAATCTGGAGTTTTCCATACTTGAATAAATCTACCACAAGCAATGGCAAAATAACGGGAGTCTGGTGTGAATTTCAAATCTTGAACTTTATCTTTAAAATTGAAATGATGTAAAACAGTACGAGCATTGAAATTAACTAATATAGCTCTACCATCAACATCAACTGATAATAAAAGAGTTTCTTGCTTATTCAAAGCAATACGTGCAATATTCTTTCTGTGTTCATATGGTAAAGTGTATGATTTGTTATTGATCAAATCAAAGACAGAGACTCTGTTACCAACAGGACTTAAAAGTTTTGTACCATCTTCTGTGAATAATAAATTACCTTGAGAGTAAACAGTACCCAAAAGATTTGAGAACTAAGCTTTGTTAGTATTCTGTTTCTTCAAGAAGTTCAACTTCGAGAAAATATCTCTTTCCATAATACTCACTTTAAAGTCTGATTTCATCTTCAAATACCTTGTTCAACTGGGCTCGATTTCAACTTTTAAATAAATATATTATAGATCTTTATGCTTTACTTCATCTCATCGCATAAAAAATTATCGGGAGTTGCCCTACCTGAAAAAATATTTACTGGCCCGGGAAATCTGTACTGCACTTTATCAGGTTTGTATACATTTGAGCATTTCCACCAAGAATCACCACATATAAGACCAGTTTAGTAGCACTATTACACTTTAATAATGGCTGCTGGTACCGGGGGCTTCTCCAAAAATGTTTTGAACATGAAGGTAAGCTGTTTTTCTTTGAAAACATCGATTTAAATATAGCATTTATTAACCATGAAAATATGAATAGTTCATGAAACAAGCTGAAAAGAGAGCTGAAGAACAAGATGAAGAACAACAAGAGAGTAAACTCAAGGATTTATCAGAGTGGAAAACATCTAATGCTGAAAAATTGAAACAAAAAGCTCAAGCTAAGCCAAAAGTGATAGCAGTCGGGTTTACTGCATTGAATAGCTTAAATAATGGACCACCTGTGATAGGAAGAAGAACTTTTGGAGAAACAAAAAAGGAAGAAAAGAAACCAGAGCAAGAACAAGAAGGAAAGGTCAATGATTTAGATAAACTATGGCAAAAACAAAAAGAGGAAAGATCTGAACCTAAAAGTGGGAAAAGATCTAAAGATGAAATACCCAAGAAAACACAAAATAAAAAGAGGAAATCTACAAATTGAACTGAAAGCTACTAAATTTACATATAGATAACTAATGACAGGTTTTAATGAACATTTTATTGTAGTATTGGTGATTTATATGCATAGAATTTTTCAAGTTATTTTCTCTTCTTTTTAGATCTTTTAGAATCATCAACCAAACCAGCCTTCACAATACTTTCTGATGCACTCTTATTTATATGTTTAAATCTATCAGGACCTATATGAGTACCACCAAACCATCTACTTACGACAACAATAACATTCCAAACATCCATAACGGTTAATAAATGTAATAAACGACCACCAGCTGCAGTTTCACCATCATCATCGTAATCTTGTACCCTTGTATTATCTGAGTTTTGGATTCTATATGCGACCATATTATGATTTGCCTTTGAAACCTTCTTATCCATCTTTAATAACGCTAATTTTTCATTAGCTTCATGTTCTGATTCAACTTTCCGTACAAAACCAATAAATGTTGAGCCTCTATCAGTGATTGGATCTGATATAGTCCATCCCTCCAGCGAATCAATATGAACCTCTTCAACTTCATCAACATTTCCTGATGTTTCTGGTTCTTCTTCAATATATAGAATACCTTCTAACTCTGTACAAAAATCAAAAATGCAAACGTTTCCCTCAACAAAGATTGAATCAAGCACCTCATTGAATAAAGTCTCCAAGTATTGGTCATCGTGACCATTAGACCGCACTTGTAAAATATGAGGAGGGTCCGTTTGTGGATATGATTCAGGAAATGATATTCTGGCGATAAACTCTTCATGTTGAGGTATCTTAAGATCTATTAAATTGTCGTTCATTCTGACAAGACACTCGGGATAAATTGCCTCTATGGCATCAAGCTCATCTCTCAAGTCATCTGAGACCATTATGAAGATATTTGAAACTGGTTTAATGGTTTATTAGTTTAGTTTTTGAAGTTTCGAAAGATTATAAGATTCTTAAATCCTTTGATGTTGATGATTTCAATTTCCGATGCGGCAACATATTTTTTTATACGTATCACTTTTTTAACCGTTAAACTTTACTCAGTAAAAACAAAACGAAGCACATCTTATGATCTGACCAATTTCTGTTAGAAATGAGTGATATTTTGAAAGCTAAAGGTAATGAAGCGTTTAGTTCAAAGGACTACACAGTTGCTGCTGAACTATACGGTCATGCTATCACCCTGAACCCAGCAGATGCTGTTCTTTATTCAAACAAAGCTATGGCATTGATCAAATTATCAAGTTGGAAAGAATGTGTTGAAACTTGTGATACAGGTCTATCGAATTCACCAGATAAAAAAACTAAATTGAAGTTATTTTGGAGAAGAGGTATAGCATACACTCAATTAAATGATTTTAAAAATGCAAGAGATTCTTATGAACAAGCATTACACAATGAAGCTAATAATTCAAGTGTTTTGAAATCAATTGATGAATTAAATGCCCAAGAATCACAATTCAAAAGAAGTCACAGTATAGAAGAAATTAAATCTGAAAAGAAACCTAAAAAAGATAACGGACTGAAGAATATACCCATCTACGAAGTTGATCAGTTACCAGAAGAGTTTAGAGATTCAAGTTCTAAACCATCAAAAAAATCAACAACAACAAAGCAAACTACACAACCTCAACCAGTTCAATCTCAAATACAAGTGAATCCACACAGTGCTCAAATACCTGTCTCCACAAATATTTTAAGTAAACCATCAAACTATCCTGAAAAACCAACAATTCATCAATTACTTACAATTTCCAAATGTAGTGTTGATGAAAGACCATTTGCATATCGTTATTTATCATCACTATCACCAGAAGTTTACAAAGCTATATTTTCAGGTGGTAGTATAGAATCATCAATTGTTAACTTTATTCTTGATTCTATAATTTTCTCTATAGATGCTGGTTGTATTACATGGGATTACATTGTATCTTTGTTAAATACTTTATCCTCTGCACCAAGATTTTCTTTAATAAGTATGTTTTGTGATAAACAAAAACTTTTCAAGATAAAAGAAGGACTAGTCACTCTTGATGCAGCTGCCAACATAAAGTCCAAAGAGGTATTACAAAAATGGAATATTTAAAATAATATAAATATTTATGTATATAAGCTATAAAACAGAGGTTATGCCATATAGAAACACCAAACATTAGTTTCAACCTCTCAATGGATTTTTTTTTTGCATCAATCTGTAGCCTTTCAACCCTTTCTTAGTACTAGGGCCTGTATCTGGTTGGATAAGTTGCTGAAGAACTTCAGGTACGTATTCTGCTAAATTAATTTTCAACACTTTATTTAGAATAAAAGGTAACATGAATAACGCAACAAAGAAACACAGTACCAAAAGAAAGACAAAAAGGTAAAAATGAACAACTATTCTTCTCTTTCTCTTCTTTTTTGAAGATAAAATTTGAGGACGAAGCTGCCTGTCAGGTTTTAACCAAAATAATAACAACGAGTGCCATCTATCAACATAAGGAATGAATAAAATTGGTATCTGGGTAAACAAAATTAAATGCCCGAGAGTAAAGTCAGCTGAGAACATACTCAATTCCACAATTTTACATAAAAATTCACGGCCAGGTTGTGTGAAAATACCCCATCCTAAACCAGCAGTTGCCCATTTACCTGACCACCAAGCTCTATTACTTCTATCGTGTTTCAATTCTCTAGTCAAGAATATAGATGTTATCAACTTGAAGATAAATCCTTGAATCATAACACAGCAGCAGAATCCTAAGACAGTATTTTTGAAGCTCCAATTTTGAGCAAGCCATAACAGTTCGAAGAACACAATATGATTTATGA
>NW_011887453.1:0-34220 GCF_000313485.1 Hansenula ciferrii | reverse complement strand
TCCGCGAACTTTTTACGCGTATTAAATTTCATCAAAACATATGATAATTAAGACAATTTTGCCATCAACAACTAGTACAAAACACTAAGAAATTATAATTGAAAATGGCTGACTCTACTCCAAGAATCGATGGTTCTTTGCTAGAACAATACAAAAACCGTACTGTCCGTGTGATTGGTAAAGTGGAACAAATTGATGGCTCAAATTTAAAATTATATACACCAAGTGATAATTCAAATAATTTATCAATAACAGTTAGTACAACTCCTGATCTAGAATTTCAACAAGGTATATGGTATGAAATTATTGGTAGAGTCTTGGACAATTTAACTTTAAGAGCTATTGATATACAAAATTTTGGTGAAAATATAAATGAAAAAGCTGTTGCTGGTTTAGTTAAATATTCAAATAAATCATCAGAAATTTTTTATGAATAAAGAAATGAGAAGAATTGTAAAGTATAAATGTTTTTTTTAATGAATGTTTTATAATGTGATGATAGACTACAAAAGAAGGATGACTTGTTGTAAGAAAAACCAAAGTATTATATTTTATTATTTTATATATTATAGTCTAAATCAAAGATAAATGAATGGTAATAAATCAATTTGCAGTACTAGTAATTGCTGGAGTCATTCTTGAAACTGGTCTTAAACGATCTTTTGGATTATACCAAGGAACTTGAGTTGGATTTGCAGCAGGACTTGCATAATTAATATCAGAACTCATTGTATAATTCCAACCTGGTGTAATTGTTGATTCAACACTAACTTCATTTTTAATTTTGGAAAAATATGAAACAGCTGAAGTGTCATAACGTCTTGACCATTTTGTTTTAGTAATGGTTGAACCTGGTTGAACTTGCATTGGTGCATATTTTGTTAAACCATTTTGTGAAGTATAATGAATATCAAATGACAATGAAATTAAATCACGTTCAGTGGTAAATGTATGACCATTAGCTTCTAAAGAAATTTGTCCATCTGGTGGAACTGGATCATTACCATGAGCTTCTTCTGTACCAGTCATACCTTCTAAATTAAATCTTTGAGAATAATTAATTGTAAAACCTCTTCTTTTAGTTGCAGCATAAATTTGAATAAAATATGGACCATCTGTACCAATTGAAGCAGGAACTTCCAAGATATAATTATCATCTTCAATTTCATCATATGCAATTTTTTTTAAAGATCTAATACCTTGAATATCATTATTTGTACCTGTACAAATTGTAAATGTTAATTCATCAAATTGACTAAAATCTGGTTCAACTCTTGAATCTTGCCAATCAACTTCAATTCTAACAACACCATCTCTTGCTCTAAAAGTTTGACCTTTTAGAGGTTTCGCAATGGCAATATCACCTAATACTGTTGATAATAATAAGGGGATTATTAATAAATAAGATAATAATTTCATCTTTGTTTAATGTAATTGATATCTACTTGAAACAACAACAAGTATATAATAGAAAGAATGATTTTGAACAATTTTAAATATATTTAAATCATTTCTAAAAGATTAGCTTAATTAGAAAATCTTCTCTTTATTCTCATAATTCTTTAAATGTAGCCTTGTACCTAAAGGTTTTCGGTATATGAGAATATTATTGTATAGTACAGTATATCAAATATGAAGAAAAAGATCTTCATCAATTTTACTTGGTAAATACTATAGACACATAGCAAATAGTAAGGATCATCAAGGTGAATTGAAGTGATTACTTAGGTTTGTATTGTACTGTTATAGACCATTGGCTTGTACTATTGACCTAGATATAGTATATGTTATAAGCTTTTCGTTAATACTTTTTAGTTGTGTTCAATTCAAAATGAAATCAACTAATTAATTTCTCAATAATATTTAACAAATATTCTCATTGAGCAGGGGAGAACAGCGTGCTATGGTATTGGAAAGTCTCTTCGTTCTTTCTTATTTAGTCGATGTATATGATACAAAACTCGTTCTTTTTCGGGGATTATATTATTCTCAATATATACCAAATTTTGTATGATGCACAAAAGTAGTAAAAAATATTGATCAGTACATTGGGTAAAGATCATATGTAATCTTTGCAATCGAATATATCATATAATGTTGGTATCATATCATGTTGATTGATTTCTTGACTTCATATACAATTATTATTTCAATTCTACAATGTCATACAAAATGGATTTAATTTAAACAAAAATCAAATAAACTTGTATTATATTCTCCTTAATTAATATGAAAAATGATTGCTTTTTTTTAAATATATCCTACAGTATATATAATAAACGAATTAAAATTGAACAAATAATGTATCTTTATAAATCACTTCATTTTGATGATGATGAAGAAGCACGATTTGGATTTGAAGATAATGTAGCAGATTTTAATTTTGATTTTGGATTATACCAACCAACAGCAGATGGATCACTTGCAACACTTGCTTGATTAATTACAGAACTAATTGTATAATCCCAGCCTGGAGTAATTGTTGATAAAACTGATGGAGATGGTTTAATTGAACTAAAATAAGAAACTGCAGAAGTTTGAAATTTTCTTGACCAAGTAGATTTAGTAACAGTAGTACCTGGTTGAGTTTGCATTGGAGCATAACGAGTTGGACCAGTTTGTGAAGTATAAGCAACACTAAAAGATTTTGACATTTCTTCAGGTGATAAAGTTGAAGAAGTACTATCACCACCTACAGAAGTTTGACCTGAAGGTGGATCACCAGAACCACTAGCTTTTTCAGTACCAGTCATACCTGTTAATTTAAAACGTTGTGAATAATTGATTGTATAACCATCATCTTTTGTAGTTGAATAAATTTGAATATAATAACTACCACTTGCACCAACATCAGCAGGAATACTTAAAGTAATTTTTTTATCAGAAAGTTCATCACTTGTTGCCTTTTTAATAGTTTGTAACCCATTAATATCAGAATTTGGACCAGTACAAATAACAAAACTCATTGATTCGATATCATCAAGAGTTGGTTCTGCATTTGATTCTGTCCATTCAACTTCAACAGAAACTGTACTACCACTAACAGCATATGATTTCCCAGCAGATGGTGAAGATATGGAAACATCAGCAATAACTGAAGATATGAATATTAAAAATGTATAGTATAAGAACAGCATATTGTGACTTGACTTGATTGATTCTTTTTCTATATTGTATTATGAGCCTTTAAAATGCTAGGTTATTTTGACACTAATTAAGCGAGAATTTGGTACCTGAAAACTGAGACGTAAGTGCAGGAAACCTATTCAATTTGATCTAGATCCGGTGGTATGTGGGTGTACTTGGTGATGTTCCAAAGTTCAAACGAATGATTGTTAATGGATTTTTAAAAGGTTTTGTTTTCACCAAATCACCAATGTAAATATGAATATATTATAGATATCTTTAGGTTTTTGTTGAAAGTATTAAATTCAAATCAATTTCACAGCCTTTCAAAATATTTAAAATTGCCAAAAATTTGTCAGTTGTGCTTTTTTTGGCACTGAAAATACTGCAAAAAACGAAAAAAATTAAAATTGGCGTTAAAAATGTGTCCCCATTACCGTGTCTTGGTGATCTATTACTTCATTGGGTAATATTCCTGATTCGGATATATTTTTCATTATTTATTATGTCATGATTATGTAATTCAAGAGGGTAACACTTTTGGTCGCGGCCGTCGATTTCCGCGAATTTTATTTTCTTCGCGAATTTTCCAAATTCATTGATACCCATTGACTTTTTTTTCAATATTAATGGTGGAAAAGACAATTTAGATCTAGAGTTCTTTTGTTCAATTAAACCACTTCATCCACATCAAAATGCTTTATTTAAAATCCATGCTAAAAGTCATAGACAACTCAGGTGGTCTAATGGCTGAATGTATTAAAGTTTTACGTAAATCTCCAAAAAATTATGCTTCAGTTGGTGATAAAATTGTTGTTGTTGTTCAAAAAGCAAGACCTGCAACTTCTATGATTACTGGTGCTTCTGCTTCAAATAGAGTTAAAAAAGGTGATATTGTTCATGCCGTAGTGGTAAGAACCAAACAAAATGTTATTAGACCTGATGGTTCAGTTATGAAATTTGATGATAATGCTTGTGTCTTGTTGAATAAAAATAATGAACCTTTAGGTACAAGAATTTCTTCAGTTGTTTCAAGACAATTAAAAGATAAAGGTTATAATAAGATCATTTCATTAGCTCCAAAAGCTGTATAAGATGATGATTTTGATTATAATAATATTAAAGTAACAAAGTTCTTATAAATATTTCTTGTTTTTAGTATCACGGGTTTGGGTTGGTTTTTTCATTCATGTACACATTATAAAAATTTTAGATTTATTCATTGTATTTCATTCATTAGCTCATGTATATATATATAAAATTATAATGGAATATTAAATCTAGATTTTATCCTTTTGTCTTTCTTTATGTAAATGACTCAACTAATCCATATAATTTATTTATTAATCCACTACTTTTCTCATTTATTTCATTATTAAAATTCATTAATTTTAAATTATCTTGATCATTCTCAAATCTTAATAATTCAAATGTTGAATTAACAATATTTTTCAATTTTAAAATATTTTCATTATTATAATTTTGAGAAACCAATCTTGATATCTTATCATTTAATTCAATTTCAATTTCTTCAATCTCACTACCATTTGTTCTTATAGGTTCTATATGATCTAATTCTGGTGATGAAGGTAAACTTTGTAAATTTGGAGTTGATTGATTTTGCTTTGATATTCCTTGAATTTCAAATTCTAAATTTTTTTCATGATAAATTTCATCTTCTGGTGTGGGTAAATATGACTTTGATTTTTTTTGAATGAATTTAGGTTCTTTTAATTGTTTATGTTGTGATTTATTTATATGATTTTGTAAAAATTCTAAATTTTGTATAACTTCTATATTAACATTCTCAAATTGTTGAAATTTATTATTAATTTCAATTGAAAGTTGATCATTCCAACTTAAAAGATTATTGATTTTTTCAATTGATTCTAATACTTCTTGATCATTACCTTCTCTCTGTATATAATTTTGAGTTGATTCTCCAAAATTTTCTTGATTTATATAATCATTTTCATGTTCAATATAATAATTTTGATTTTTTTTTGATACATCATTTTTATTACTTGATTCAAAACTTTCAAATTCACTATCAAATGAGGTGGACATTATGAGATGAATGATTGATATCTAGTCTAAGATATAGCTTTCTTTTTCAAAAAAGTTGTATTGATCTTTCTAATTTCAAAATTAATATTCATTTCAAATTCAAGTTATGCATTGAAAAATCGGAAACTTTTTCTGTACGAGATTAATCGGGTTTATAAAAAAATATGCACGTTAAATGTTTGTTTACAAAACATTGGAATTTTCTATACAAAACAAAATAAAAACAAAGAATGTGATGTGTAATAAATAAAAAGGTAATAAATAAATAAATAAATAGATGAATATCTCGAGAATGTTGGGTTTTTTTTTGGTGATTTAGGAAAAAGGTAGGTTTTCTCATGATTTATTACCTCCACTCATCAATTTTTCTAATTCATCTTCAAAATCATTCGTTCTCTTTGTTGATATCCCATTGATTTTTTCTCGATCCAATGAATCATCTTTCTTGGGTTGCTATTCAGTATATGTTAGTACATCAACGACGTTCATCTTAAAAAAATTCCATTAATACATACCTCTTCTATAGGTTTAACTCTTGTTTTAGCAATTGATAATTGATCCCCTAAAATATTCAAAAATTCATCATTTATATTATATGTTCTTTTTAATTCATCTCTTGATCTTGTTTCAATATCTTCAATAATACCAACTAAAGTACTTGGATGAACAGTTTGATTTGTCTTGATTTCATTAGTATTAGACACTGATTCTTTTCGCTGTTTAGATAATTCATCTTCTCTTTTCTGTCTATTTCTTAATGCTATCAATGTTGGATGCTATTTTTGAAGTCAGTATTATTAGCTCTCTATTATTTAAATAAGAAGTAAATAATACTCACATTTTCATCTAATGTTAATGGAATCTCTTCAATCTTTATTTGACCAATTTTATCAGCATTCTTATTATCAGCATTTGCTGAAAATTTTTGTCTTTGAGTAATAGTATTTGGATCTAATCCAATATGATCTCTTTGAAGATGTTGTTGTAATTTAATATTTTGTTGTTTATTTGATTCAAGATTTGTTGATGCTCTTGTTATATTTGGTAATTTCCTTGCTTGTTTAGATCCTGAATTACCCATATTGTTCAGGCTTTAATTATGTACAGATTATCTATAGCTCATATATTATCTGATTCATAATATTTTTGATCCTTTAAAGTCTTAATCAATACAAATTGTCTCTATGAAATGAGTAATTGAGAAACTTTGATCTGATAAATTTGTGGGGCCATTATATAGTGGTGTCTGGGTGTATGTATATCTGATTATATAATCACAATAGAAAATTATAATTTAATTTATTAAAGTACATTTATATTTCAATTAATGATTAATAAAACTGGTATGTATATGGTTTAATACTATCAGAATTGGTGAATTTTTAGGATCTCTACAAAATTTGCCTAAATTCCAAGTTTTTTTTTTGGAAATTTTTAGTTTTTCAAATATTAAATTGAAATAAAATTTTACTAAGTGAACATTTTTAAAGTTTCAAAAATTTACAGTAAGAGTTCATCAATATTATATGCTTATCTGATAGACACTACTCTGTATTATATATAAATATAAAAAAAAATATAAATTACTTTCAATAACCATATAATAATTAACAATTGAATAATTTAAGCTTCGGATTTGCATCGGAAAGTACAGATATTATCGGAGTTAAATTTTTAATATAATTAAGCAGCTGCTCACAGACTGATCAATAATTTGATGTCGATTTAATTATTCATTGTTAGACTTTCAAACTAGATCAGACTTTAAGAATGATCATCTTAAATCTTAAGAGCATATACACACTATCATACTGTCACTATACTCTCAGCCTGAATGAATAATGATCTTGATAAGTGATCGTTGGTCGCCAATCTTTCCTATTGTGGTTGCTCATCCACACTTATCACTTATCTATTAAAGTCAAGCCATATACTATAATGAATCAAAATCGATCAAAAGCAGCCACTTTTTAGCTGTCACAAGGACAAGGCAGTCGGGACCACTAAAAGCTTGCTCAGATCGGATGCACCAGGTTATAATTCGATTGTCGTTTGACTCCAGTATAAAAGGTAAAAGATGCCCACTAGGTTTTAATAAAGGGTTATTTAAAAACTATTATCCACAAACAAACAAGATGAGTGACGAAGAAAATCTAAGATCTATTAATGATAATTATGAACCTAAAACTCAAATAATCTTTCCAAAATTATCGTTTAAAGAAAAATTAGGATTATTCTTTAGTAAAGAAGAACCTCCAAAACAACCAAAGACAGAATTTTTTTGGTGGCATCCACCAAATCAATCATCAAAAGAGAAAAAATTAGTATTTAAATTAGATGTTTTCATATTAACATATACATGTCTTTCATATTATGTTAAATATCTTGATCAATCAAATATATCACATGCTTATGTTTCAGGAATGAAAGAAGACTTGGGTTTACATGGTGCTCAATATAATTGGATTGGTAATTGTTTTACAATTGGTATTGGTATTGGTGGATTATTAAGTTTATTAATCACTAGATTTTCACCAAATATTATATTACCAACTTTTGAAATTATATGGGGTACACTTTGTCTTGTTTTATATAAGGCAAATAGTTTTAAATATTTAGCAGCTGTTAGATTTTTCCAAGGTTTAGCTGAAGGAACTGCATGGGCTATAGCTCATTTGATTTTAGGATCTTTGTAAGTTAGACTTATCAAGTTTGTGTGTATCATATTACTAACACTATGATAATTAGTTACAATAAAAATGAATTGGCAAGACGTGCAGGACTTTTCGTATCAAGTGGGATGATTGGTTCTATGTTTTCAGGTTATTTCCAAGCTGCAGTTTATAAAAATTTAAATGGTAAAAATGGTATTGAAGGTTGGAGATGGTTATTTATTATTGATTTCATTGTTACAATCCCTGTTGCAATTTTAGGTTATATTGTATTAATTCCAAATAATGCAAAAAAAGTTTGGTGGTTAACATCTGAAGAACTTCAATTATCAAAAGATCGTATGAAATTTAGAGGTGAAAAACCAAATGATGTTTGGGATTGGAAAGCTGTTAAAAGAATTTTATCATCATGGCAATTTTGGGTTTTCCCAAGTGCTTATGTTTTATGGGATCTTTCAGGTCAAGGTGGTTCTTATTTTGCAATTATTATGAAAGGTTTAGGTGGTTATTCAGTTTATCAAATTAATACAATTCCTACTATTCAATCAGTATTTAGAATTATAACTTCATTGGCTTCAGGATTTATAATTGATATTACAGCGAAAAGATGGCATAGTTTCCTTGGTCTTATGATTTTATGGTTAATTGGATTATCTATAGTTGTTGCCTGGGATGTTTCAAGAGCTGGATTATTTTTTGGTATCATATTATTAGGTGTTTCAACTCCAATATCTCCATTATTTGCAGGTTGGATTAATCAATCAGCTCAAGAAGATGTCCAATTGAAAACTGCTACAATGAGTGTTATGAATTTATTTTGTTCTTTATTAGAAATCCCATGGAATGTTAAATTATTTAATACAGATTATGCACCAAGATATTATAATGCTTATAGATGGTGTTTGGGATTAAATTCAATATTATTATTATACGTACCATTAATTTTATTATTTGATAGATATCAAAATAGGAAAAGAGGGTTATATAAAATTGAAACTACAAAATCAGATGGATCAATAACAGTTAGAGGATTTTTTGATGAAGAAGAAAATGATGATAATAGTGATAAATCAAGTACAACTTCAGTTACCAAGAATACAACAGTTGTTCAAGTTAGGAGTACAAGTACTTAAGGGTTTAATAATTATTTTAATGATCATTAATAAAACTACAAAAATTATATTATTTATATATGAACATATCGTAAGTCATTATTCAATCTTCTTAAACAGAAAAAAAAAACTAAAACAGAAATAAATATCGTCAAAATTTTTATTAAACTCATCAATGTTTTGGAAATCTAGATTTCAAGTCTTGATATTCACGCATAACTCTTGTAATTGATTGATTTAATTCAACTAAATGAACTGCAACTGCATTATCTTTTTGTAAACCATAATCATAAAGATCCATATTAAAACTTGATTTAAATATAAAATTTGTAAATTCTTGATCTTTATTAACTCTTAAATCAAGATATCTTGATAAAAATCCTTTTAATTTAATAGCTCTAGTTTGAAATTCATCAAATTCACGACGATAACGTTGCCAATCATTTAAATCTTTAATTATATTTGAAGGTTCAGGTAATTTATAAAGTTGAAATTCTTCAATTCCCAACATTTCATTTTCTAATCTTGGTACATTTGAATTTCTTTGCTTTTTCAGTTTTTTACCTTCATTTAAATCTTCATTTGATTCTTCTAAAGCTCTTGTAAAACCTTTCATTTCAAAATTACCATTTGTTTGAGTTAATGGTGTTGTTTTCTTAAAATCATCAAAATTCATTGAGTTTATTCCTCCTCCTGTTGATGATGCTGATGAATTTGGACGATTTCTTGAAGGTGGTTCAGCTGGAGGTGGTGATGGTGAATTACTTTGAGTTTTTTGTTTTTTAAAATTTGGTGGACCATTTGAACGGAATGTTGATTCATCAATTTCAACTAATTCATCTTCTGATTCTTCATCTTCAAAATTACCTTCATCTTCTCTAGTTTCTTCAAATCTATATTCAAATTTATTTGATTCTTCTAATGAAGTTCTTGGAGGACGACCAGAAGCAGTTTGAAATTTTGGAGTATTTGAACCTGAATTTGTTCCATTACTCAATGATGGAGATCTTGAATTTGAAGGTATACCAGATCTTTCATTTCTATTAACATATTTATTTTGTGTTCTAATATTTCTTGGAGTTGATTTAGTTGATATATCAATATTATCAAATTCAAATTTCAGAGGTGTTGATTGATTTTTTGAAGGATTTGACATATTTTCAAATAATTCATTAATTGATAAAGTAGTACGTGGGGGTTTCTTTGGAATAGAATTTGAACTTGCACTTGAAGTTAAATCTGATATTGGGTTTGGACCTGAATTTGGACCTGGATTATCTTTTGTAGGTGGTTTTTCCATATTAGTTGGATAAATTGGAATATCAGATTGAGGTGGAGGTTGTGGAGGTTGTTGCTGTTGCTGTTGTTGCCGTTGTGATTTAGAAGATGTATTTGCATTTGATTGAGGTGGTGATGGATGATGTGAATTTTGATGAATATTTCCACCAGGTGATGATGATGAAGGTACATATGAAGTTTTAAAATTAGTTTTTTGTTTTTGCCATGAATTTGGTAATGGATCCACAGGAACTGATGGAACTGAAGTTGAACCTTGTGTATATCTAAATGATGAATTTGCAGATGGAGGTTGTTGAGGAGATGGTCCATTTGCATGTGGTGGAATAAATGGCGGTGGAATAAAAGGACGCATTGGATTTGGTGGAAGGTTTGATGGATGAAATCTAGATGGTGGAGCTCCATTGTTCGGTACCCTCACATTATGAGGAGGTATATTTCCATCCGGTGAATATTGTGTGTGTGAAGTTGTATAATTGGGTTGATTTCTTTTTTTGAAAAATTTACCACCAGTATTGTTATTGCTATTGTTATTATTATTATTATTATTATGCCCTGCTTTATTGAAAGTACTTCCATTTCTAACATAACCAGGTGAAGCACCATTTGTTGAATTGTATGAAGTTTTAGAAGATGTAAAATAAGTTTTATTATTTGAAAAAGAATCATAATGAGTTTGTTGATTTCTTCTATATGCAAAATCAAAATCATCATCATCATGTGTGAATTTATTATTATTTGCACTTGGTGGTTGTCTTGGAACAGAACCCGAAGTATTAAAATTTCTTGAATTTGATGCAGAAGGAGGTGGAGCAGGGAAAGCTGGACCACCATGACGTTGATGGGGAAAATTATATTGAGCATTATGATTATAAGGACCTCTTGTATAACCACCATATTGATGAGACTCTGTATGTGTGAATGTGTTCGGAGGAGGAGGAGGAGGAGGATAAGATCTTGGACCAGGACCAGGACTAGGGCCTTGTCTTTTAAATTGAGGTGCGACGGACATCAGTTGAG
The DNA here is from genome assembly GCF_000313485.1 of Hansenula ciferrii. Classification (NCBI taxonomy): domain Eukaryota; kingdom Fungi; phylum Ascomycota; class Saccharomycetes; order Phaffomycetales; family Wickerhamomycetaceae; genus Hansenula; species Hansenula ciferrii. The sequence goes on along the minus strand of NW_011887453.1, from coordinate 22,927 downwards.
TTAAAGATAAGTCATATTCCTTTTTCTTCTGAGGATTTGTTAGAACATCATAAACTTCCACCAATTTCTTGAATATCTCATCACTCTCTGGAGCTTTAGATTTATCTGGATGATGTTTCAATGCCAATTTTTTATATGCTTTTTTAATTTCATCTTGGGTAGCATTTTCCTTGACTCCTATGAAAGTGTAGTGATTTAGCATCATAGCAGCAGCAGCGAGACACGGAGCAATAGAGCCATAAACCAGCCCGAGCACAATTCCAATTGAAACAGAATAACAGAACAAAGACTCCTGATTAAAACCGCTAGCAATGCGTGTATCAAAATATAATTGACAACTTGTAATTTCTTCCATTTTGTTGTTTTGATTTGAATGTTTTTAAAAAATCGCGATCCATAAATTAATTCGCGAAAAAGATTCAAAAATTGATTACATAATCGGAGTTCCGCGAATTGGTGTTTTGCATTTTTGCGCTGGTTCCAATTTCTTCTATCAAAGACTTCTGGAAAGCGGTTTGGATTGACAAAGTTTATAGCCTACAACAAAAGGTACAAGGTGCAAGGTTACACAGGGTGGATTCATTTCAATTAGACATTAGACGGGCTAATTGACAAAGTGAAAGAACTTTCTTACACATTTTAAAGACAAACAAATTGTTGGAATTTTATTGCTAGACACCTTTTGGCTTACTGCTTTTTTTTTTTGCTATATAACTGGACATTTAATTGAAATTTGTTCATTAGCTGTTTTAATAGAAGAATTGGAAAACCATCATGAATGATAACTCATATACCAATGGGAACCAGAATGATCAATATAATACACAACAACTACAACAACAACAACAACCCAAAGTGCCTATGATGCAACCGATGAGTTTAATTCCTGAAGTTCATCAAAGTCCTGGTGTTGATACCCAAAATAAAGAAAACCCTTTAACAGTGGCAGGTAATCAAATAAATGATAATAACAATCAAGGACAACAAAGTCAAGAAGGTCCACAAGGTCAAGGACAAGGTCAAGGACAACCAATTTATGCACATAATCCAAGTGATCCAAATTTTTTAAAAGATCGTCAAGCTTCATCAATAAGTATAAATTCAAAATTACCTGAAAAATCTGCTATATCAAAAGGTAAATATAGTTTAACTGATTTTCAAACAATGAGATCTTTAGGAACTGGTTCTTTTGGTAGAGTTCATTTAGCAAGATCAGTACATAATGGAAGATTTTATGCAATGAAAGTATTGAAAAAAGAACGTGTTGTTAAAATGAAACAAGTTGAACATACAAATGATGAAAGAAGAATGTTGGCTATAGTAGAACATCCTTTCATTATAAGGATGTGGGGGACTTTCCAAGATTCTCGTCAAGTTTTCATGATTATGGATTATATAGAAGGTGGTGAGTTATTTACTTTATTAAGAAAATCTCAAAGATTTCCAAATCCTGTTGCAAAATTTTATGCTGCTGAAGTTTGTCTTGCATTAGAATATTTACATAGTCATGGTATAATTTATCGTGATTTAAAACCTGAAAATATATTATTAGATAAAAATGGTCATATTAAATTAACAGATTTTGGTTTTTCAAAAGAAGTTAAAGATGTTACTTATACATTATGTGGTACTCCTGATTATATTGCACCTGAAGTTGTTGCAACAAAACCTTATAATAAATCTGTTGATTGGTGGTCTTTTGGTATATTAATTTTTGAAATGTTATCAGGTTATACACCATTTTATGATTCATCACCAATGAAAACTTATGAAAATATTTTAAATGGACAAATTAAATATCCAGATTATTTTCATAAAGATGTTTTAGATTTATTACAAAAATTAATTACAAAAAATCTTTCTGAAAGATTAGGTAATTTACAAAATGGTACAGATGATGTTAAAGCTCATCCATGGTTTTCTGAAGTTATTTGGGAAAGATTATTATCAAGAGATATTGAAACTCCATATGAACCTCCAGTAACTGCAAATACTGGTGATACAAGTCAATATGATAGATATCCAGAAGAGGAAATTGATTATGGTTATGTTGGTCAAGATCCTTATGAACCATTATTTAGAGATTTTTAATTTATTTTGAAATAAAAAAAAGAAAAACAGAAGCAAAAGAAAAAAAGAAGAAAACTATTTACTTTTATGAAAGATTGTTTTATACCCTAATGTATTCTATACTATCTTTTAAAGGTTTTTGTTTTTATTTTATTTAATGTTCATGGCTAATGAAATCATACATTATATGATTATTTTAATGCCTCATTCAATTCTGGTTATACACATTCATTACTTTTATCATTGTTTTATGTTTATGATGTGTTGATTTTTACTCTTGTTTTTTTTTAATGATTGTGTTTTGTGTTTTTAGTTATTCCTTTTTTTTTGCCATCAATTTATGTTAAAATCATTTTGTCATGAATAATGATTATATGGTATATTATACTACATTGATTTTTTTAACAAGTATAGAATTAAAAATTAATTCTGTAAGATCATATAAATATATTTCATATATCATTTTTATATATAATGAATTAAACGTTTTTTAGACTTTTATTTTCAATGATAACCTGTTTTAGCAGCTTCACAAAGATTTGTATTTTGCATCCAAAGTGAATTTAAAACTTCTTTTGTTGTTAATCTTGATTTTGGATTTGGATCCAACATTTGATATAATGTTAATTTTCTTGATTTATAATATTCACCAGATTTCATACTTTCAATTGGTTTAAATTTACCAAATTTTTCTTGTTTTTGAGGTCTTTGTTCTAAATAATCAATATATAATTCATCTGAATTCTTGGCAATCTCCCAAACATAACCACCTGTGTTCATTGTTAAATAAACAACTCCTGTTGACCAAACATCAGCAAATCTTGGATCATATTCTTTAACAACAAATTCTTCAGGTGCAACATAAGGTTCTGAACCACAAGCTCCAGAACTAAAATGACATTCTTTTTCCCATGCAGTTCTAAAAACTGCACTTGTACCAAAATCTGAAATTTTTGCAACTCCTGAAGTTGTTAATAAAATATTTTCAGGTTTAATATCACAATGTGCAACACCTTTTGAATGCATATATGATAAACCTTTTAAAATTTGTTTTATAAAACAATCACTTTCAATATAATGTAATCCATCACCATTTGTTGATAAAATTAATGTATATAAATCACCAGCTGAACAATATTCCATAATTTCACAATAAGCACCTGTAGAACTTTTCATTAAATCTAAAGTTTTAACAATATTTAAATGATCTAATGCATTTGATATAACAAATTCTGAAGTTAATCTTGTACTAAATTGATTTGAATCTTCTTTATCACGTTTTTTCAATTCTTTAACAGCATAAGAAATTTCCTTTTTAGTTGCAGAATCAATTTTGGAAACTAATTTAACTAAACCATAAGCACCTTTACCTATAATACCTTGAGGTTTACCATATTTATCAGATAATTTATAATTTTTAAAATTTAATGAAGGTTCTTCTTCATTATTAATTTTTTCCACTAATCTATTAATTAATTTTAATTGAGCATCACCTATAGCTGCAGATCTTGTTGGATTTGCTTCATCATAATCATCATCATCATCATAATCATCACTTTCATTTTCACTTTCTGAAGAAGAGGACCCAGCTAAATGTTCTTCATCACTTGAAAATTCATTTAAACTTTCTTCTAATTTACTTGATTGAATACTTAATCTTCTTTGGAAATCTGATCTATTTTGTTCAGGTAAAAGACTAAAAGCAACTTCATTTTTAATTGATGTTGAACTTTTTTTCAAAAAACCTGAAAGAATACCAGTTGAATTTGGTAATTTTTCTAAAACTTTACGAGATTTCAATATATGTTCATGTTGACCATTTTCATAAAGTTTAATTGTACCAATAATAGTGTTTTGTTGATGATTTAACCCAATATTTGTAGAAGAATTTGGATTAATATTATGATTTGAAGGAATTATTTGTGGTATTTTAGCTAATGATTGTGATCTTGATCTTGGTTGAGAATTTGGTGAAGTAATTTTTTCATTTCGACCTCTTGATATACCACCACCAATATCTTTTAAAGTTGGAATATAAACATCTGAAGGTTTCCTTATTGTTGGTGGAATTGGATCTTGTATTGAATTTTCAGAACCTTCTTCTGTAAATGTTGGTAAATTTGGTTTTTTACTTGCAATACCATCAATTCCCGCGGATCTTGAACCTAAAGGTTGAATATTAGGTGAAACAGGAGATATAGCAACAGGTTGTGGTGATTTTAATATTTTATGATTTGATGAAGATGAGATTGAACGTTTTGGACCTGCAGGTGTTTGAGGTTGAGAAGTTGGAGGTGAAGATTGTCTTGATGAAGTATTAACAGAAGGACGATTTCCATTATCATTAATTGAAGAAACTTGTCGTATTTTATCATTTTCTAAAGCGGTTTCAGGTTTTGGTTTGATGAATAAGTTTTTAAAAGTAGCAGATAATGAATGAGGTCTTTTTGGAATCACTTGATCTTCAGAAGTAGCAGATGTAGAGCCAGAACCAGAGCCAGAACCATTTGTCACAGTAGATGATGATGCACCAGACCCATTTTTAGTAATTGGCTGTGATCCATTATGAGATTTTGTTGATTTCAATCCTATAGCATGCATTTTGAGCAACTCATCAAATTGATCCTTGATCCTAGAGGCGAGAACTAAAAACAAACAAACTGAACACTGAGCAGAAACACAAGCAATTTGATAACAAGAATACCCTCTAGTGTGATGATCTTGATAGACTGACACCACAAGTGATATATAACCAAGTATTGAACTGAGCGGATGAGCTGGCGTTGTTGATTAAAATATTGTTCTCGTTGCTCAAGAATGTGGTGTGAATGAAATTCTATATAATAAAAAGATCATTCAGCTTCTCGAAATGTTAATAAGAAAAGGATTTTTCTCTTTGGGGGCTTTTTCAATTTAAATTAAAAGAAAATAAGGAAATTACCTGAAATGAGATATTATTATAAATAGTTTAATTTAGTACGTCATCTACAAACATTTCAATTCAATTTACACACCAATGTTTTATACGTATTGTTCAATTTTCGCTATTGTTTGGTGGGATCCGTCACACTGAGTTAAAAGAGAAAGAGATGGGAAGACTTGATAAGATATAAACATATGCGTTCAATCTCAGGTTATAGGATCATCTTCCAATACCTTAGTATATAGATCGCATTTGTACTTGGCCTAAACTGTTTCCAAACTTTTCCAAACCCTTTTAATTGATCTTGATTTCCTTTGTATTATTTCAAACTTCCCTGCATAAATAAAAAATTGTACTTTTTTAATTTTTTAATAGCAAGTCGGAATTTGAATGGCCATACACGTGACTAAAATGAGTCGGAATTTGAATCATGACTCCGATCTTGATTCTTGACTCCCCAATTGACTCGGATTCCGAGAGATAAGTACTGATAAGTATATACTAGAAAACTAATTTATTAAACAAAATCATTAAAATTAAACATATACACACATTATGATGTCTTCAATTCAACCCAATTTTGAACCAATTTAGCTAAAGGAGTTATACTAGCCATTATAACCATCATTGTACCAAACAAAACAAAAGTTAAAGAACTCATTGCTGCAGCTCTTGGATCTATAGTTAATAATTGAGCTGTTGCAATTGCACCACAATTTATACCTAATGTAATACCTCTTGTAACATAATCATCTTCACGAATTCTTAAAACTTTTTTACCAAATATAAATTGTCCAGTTAATGCACCAACAATACCTGAAACAACTGTACAAACAGCCATTAATGGAACTGATCCATCTAATGCTTGAACAAATGGTGTCCCCAATGCTAATGTTATAGATCTTCCTGCAAATCCTAATGAACGTTCACTTGATATACCTAATTTATAACATAATGGTGGATAAATGAAAAAACAACCAAATGACATTAAAAAAATTGGTGGTAATAAAGCCCAAAAATGTCTTTTTAAATCATTTCTATATGTATACATTGGAATTGATAATGAAACAATTGAAACATCCATTAATGTTGAAAAAACATCACCTGCACCAGGCCATTGATTATTTTCTTTATGATTAAATAATTTTAAATAATTTCTTGAAGTTTTATATAATTTTAATGTATCAAGAAAATTTTCATTTTTAATTAATGAAAAAATATAAAACCAAAACCATGATAAACCAACTGAACATAAAACTGGATGTAAAAATTTTTTAAATTTAGGTGGTGGTACTTGTAACATAAATATAAAAGTTGCCACTGCAATTGATAAATGTAAAAACATTGGATAATTTTTAATAAAATAAATTGGTAAACTTACTATGAATAAAATTCCCAATATGAAAAAATCAAAATTTTTATTTAAAAATTGTGCAATAATTAATTTTTTATCAGTTTCCAATATATTACTTTGTTCTAATATTGATCTTTGACAAAATAATTTACGATTTTTAAAACTTGCTAAAATACCTGGATTATTTGGTCTTTTAAGTTGTGCAACTGGTGAAGGTAATGATGGGAATTCTAAAGTATGTTTATCTTTATTTGTTTGTAATTCAACTTTAATAACTTCATCAGAATCAACGTCATCTGATACATTGTTATTGTTGTTATTTGTTGTTATATGTGATAAACGAGATGCTTGTTTAGATAGGTTTAAACTTTTCCTATATTGTTCTTCAATTGAATTTTCATCACCTCTTGGAATATCTTGAACAATAAGTTCTGGATTTGCATTTAATGGAGATTTCATTCTATCAACCATTTCAATTGAATTTAATGAATTAATTGAATCTATAGAACCACGTATAGATGAATTATTACTAGAATTTCTATCATCATTAGGAGGAGGTGATGTTGAACTACCTAAAATTGCAGTTGAATTTGCATTTGAAGGATTTAATTGCCTTTCAGATTCTTTATGATCATCTTCATCATCTTCCATTAAATGTAATTCTTCAGCTCTTTCAACATTTGATCTTCTTGTTGTTTTTAAAATTTTTTGTAAACCAATAGTAAAATATGCAATTATAACAGTTGCAGTGAAATAACCAAAAAGGAAAACAGCTGCAATAGTTAAAGCTTCTTTTGCACTAATCCATGAAGATAAAGGTAAAGTTATAAAAGCTGGAGTAAAGAAAATATTAATCCAACGTAAACTAAAACCACCAGGTATTTCAATAAATTTAACAATTTTTTTTGTCTTTCTATCACCTAAAATTTTTTGACTTGATATTAAAAAAATGTATAATAACAACATACAAGCAACTGAAGATGGGAAATTAATAGTTGTGAGGATAATGACTTCATTAACACCATATAATATACCTAATATAACCAATATACCAAATGGAACTTTTAAATATGAATCCAATATATGTTTTTGAGATAGTTTCAAACCCAATTTAACTCCATGATAAACATCACCAATAACTGTGCGTAACCTAGACATTGTTTTGAATAGATGAATGTAGTAGTTCCAAATACGACAATGATAATAATAAAGCAGCAAATAATAATGGATAATCCCACTGTTTTATACCATTATACCATTATATCCCACAAAAACCACAAGATTGTCTTCTTTATCAGCAACTGTGACTCTGGTTTTTTTTTGGTACTTTTGCGTGGTGGTTTATCAATCATCGTTCAAGCGGATCATCTGCCGTTACGGGACACCTCATAATAAAGAAATACTTTCATTACTACTGGATTTACAAAAGGTACAAACTTTTATATTTAATCTCTATTTACAAGTGCTTTTGTTTCATTCTATTGACAACTCTTTGGTTCTCTATTAATAATGACTTCTTCAGCTGGTGTAGCTTGCGTTATATTTAAAAATTCTTGTAAAATTTCTGAACTATGTTTATCTTTAATATCAATTTTTTTACTTTCACCACCAGCTATTATTATTGTTAGTATATGTTACTTATAAAATATAAGAATTTACTCACCTAAATTAACTTTTAAAAATGCTGGAACTTTTTCATGTTCTGAATCTTTTGTAACTTCAATTCTTGTAACTTGAATTGGTAAATCTGGATTATGAAATTGAACTCTTGGTAAATTTTCTCTCCAGAATTTTCTGAATAATAGTTAGTACTTTGTTCATGTAATCTGTTTGAATACCACTCACCTTGCACCCATATGACCTAATTTATTTGTACGTTTAAATAATAATTCAATTGATTCAACATTTTTTGGAACAACAACTGAACCAGGACCACTCGATATCAAGTTCAATCTGGCCATTTGTCTTGAGTATCTTCCAATAGGAAGCTTTGAGAACATAGCAGTATTGGACATGTTTAATAATAGCAAGATTGATGGATGATCTTTGTCTTTAAATTTGATATAATTTCAATGTTTCCAATGCTTTTCAATTCAATTTTATATTCACGAAAGAAAAAAAAAAAATCGAAAATGCCTGACATTTCCACTCGGGTCAATAATTTCACTAATATATAAGTAAAATATTGAAAACTTCTCATAAAGTGTTAATCAATAAAAGGCTGAATTGAGGAGTATGGGTATAATAGATGATCTCAATTGATCAAGTTTGTGATTTTCGATTCATAGTGGGGGTGGTATGGTGTGATCTTTAAACCTTAAGTTATAAGTTGGGTTTACCTTTGGGTCTAGATGATTATCAGGTATTAAACTATTAAGGTGAATGAAGTTTAAATGAATTATAATTTTAGTTAGATTAAAATGTAGTTTAATTATAGTTACAAGTATATGATTACATTTTCCTACTTTTAATATCAATGACTTAAGATTCATATATTAATCAGAAATTAATAAAATTCAATCCTATAGATTAGTTAGTTAACAAAATACTTGATTATAATGGAAACAAAATCAACAAGTATAGAATCCTTTAATTTCAAATCAGAAGTGCACAAGTTCTACTAAAAACTGGCAAAAGACTTTTCTCTTCAATCCGAAGTCAGTTGTCCCTATCTTGATACTCATCATTTAAAATTGATTCTTTTCCCCCCAATGGTTGATCTTGATTTATATTTTCCAATTGATTATAAACATACTTGATTAATTGAAAACTTGATTAGATCAAGTTCATGTCAGTTAAGATCTGTCTATAGTTAAAGTAGTTTTAAAAAGATGGAAGAAAAAATTGTATGGAAATATTTTTTTTTCTATACCTTTTCAATTCCGACCATTCTCAACCGGAAATATAACCAATGTTCTTCAATTTCAACTACATTAATTAGGGCAAAACATTTAATATACAAAACAATTAACTAAAATTCAAAATCGTCATTTTATCTTATGGTATACATAATTGTATTATACAAAATTATATAGTTGGAATATATTGCAACATCATTGCATCTTCTAATTGTTTCTTTATCATCTTTCCAATCCAGTTTTAAGATGATTCAGTTTTTGGTCCTTCTTTTTCTAATCTTTCTTCAATTTCTCTTAATTCACGTTCTCTTTCTAATAATTCTTGTTTTTTTTGTAATAAATCTTTTTGTACTCTTTCTTCAAAAGCTTTTAATCTTTCTTCTTCTAATCTAATTTGTTCTTCACGTGCTAAATAAGTATCATTTTGATTATTATGTAAACTTGAAGATTTAAATGAACCATCATCTTCTTGTTTTAAGCTTGGTGATCTATATTGTTGATAAGGTGATTTAACACTATCACCAACGGAATGTAATTGTTGAGTTAAATGATCTGGTAATCCACCTCCACTTAAAGCTTCAGTTCTATATCTTTCATAAAGAATTTCATGTGTATGATCTTTTAAATCTTGTAAATGACTAATTAATAATAAATTTCTTAATATAACAAAATCAGATAATTCATGATCTTCAATATTTATAAAACCCCAAGGATATTTTCTACCTCTAATTAATTCTCCATTAATTTCAAATACTTGATTAGATCCAATAACAGAAAATGGAACTAATGATCTTAGATAAGAATTTGTATCAATAGTTTCATTATCATCATTTTCTAAATCATAAGGGAAATTATAATATTCAATTTGATTATGTTTTAAATCTTCCAATATTAATTTTTTATTTAAAATTAATTCTTCACGAGTTAAAGAATCAGATTTACCAATAACTGGAATAATATTTGCTAATCCAGATAATTGTTTTAATAATTCAATATCTAATTCTTTTAATCCATGACCAGTTGGATTAATAAAATATAAAACAGCATGTACTCTTGAATCTTTAAATCTTGGATTTCTTCTAACTCTACTTTCTTCCAATAAGATTTCATCATATTGATGTTTTAAATAATCAGTTATGATATTAAAACTTGAAGAATTATCTAATGAATCACCAAATCCTGGTGTATCAATTATTGATAATAAAATCTTGACACCTTCATTATCTTCCAATTCAACAGTTTCTTCTCTTAAATTGAAATCTCTTTCAGCTGAATCATCTGTTGGTAGTGGGATTGTACTACTGGTATCAACAACTTGTTGACCACATAAACTATTAATAAAAGTTGATCTACCAAGACCTGATTGACCAACAACCATTATAGTAAATTGAATACCTTTTTTCAAAGTTTTTCTCTTTCTTAAAGCAGCAGATGTGACAGAGACCATTGTTTTTCTTTTCTATTTGGTGATAATCCTCTATTTAATATACTGATTGAACCTTTGAAGAATATAAATCCAAAATTCTCAACAATTGAGTATCTTTTCTATTAATATTTTGTTTTGTTTCAAGCAGTTATTTTCGAGTATTTTGAATTTTGGATCAGGAAATTTCCCAAACCAAAAAAACGCGAAATTCCAACGCGAGATCCGGGTAATGAAAACAGGCGCGAAAGTATGGTAGGAGCACTCCCAAAATGAGGTTTTCGAGAAAAATCAATATAAACCAAATGAGTAATGGGTATTAAATTTAATCATCTTGATAAATATCATTGTTTATTAGATAAGTTTACTGTCAAAAATGACTAGAGTGGTGATTATTGACAACTACGATTCCTTCACTTGGAACTTGTATGAATACCTATGTCAAGAAGGTGCTCAAGTAGAAGTTTTCAGAAATGATAAAATTACTGTTGAAGAAATTGAAAAATTAAATCCAGATACTATAGTGATATCTCCAGGTCCTGGTCATCCTAAAACAGATTCTGGTATTTCAAGAGATACAATCAAACATTTCGCTGGTAAAAAACCAATCTTTGGTGTTTGTATGGGTCAACAATGTATCTTTGAAGTTTTCGGTGGTGAAGTTGGTTATGCAGGTGAAATTGTTCATGGTAAAACTTCACCAATTAATCATGATTCAAAAGGTATGTTTCAAAATGTTCCTCAAGGTATTGCTGTTACCAGATATCATTCTTTAGCTGGTACCAAAGGTACATTACCAGATGATTTAGAAGTTACTGCAAGAACAGATTCTGGAATCATTATGGGTGTTCGTCATAAAAAATATACTATTGAAGGTGTTCAATTCCATCCTGAAAGTATTTTAACTGAAGAAGGTCATCGTATGATTCAAAATATTTTAAATATTAGAGGTGGTGTTTGGACTGATTCTCCAGATGTTGCAATTTTCACAGATAAAGAAGTTTCACAAGTTAATAAAAAAATTAAAATTTCTATATTGGATGAAATTTATAATAAAAGAAAACAAGATGTTGAAATTTTAAGTAAAACTCCAGGTTTTACTATAGAAGATTTGAAAAAAAACTTTGCATTAGGTTTAGCACCACCTTTAGTTAATTTTTATGATAAATTAAAAGAAAATCAACCAAAGACAAGTTTAATTGCAGAAGTTAAAAGAGCTTCTCCTTCAAAAGGTCCAATTGATTTACAAGCAAATTCTGCAGAACAAGGTTTACATTATGCAAAAGCTGGTGCTTCAGCTATTTCAGTTTTAACTGAACCACATTGGTTTAAAGGTTCAATTGAAGATTTAAGAAATGTTCGTCAAGCTTTTAATTCTTTATCAAATAGACCTGCAATTCTTAGAAAAGAATTTATTTTCAGTGAATATCAAATATTAGAAGCAAGATTAAATGGTGCTGATACTGTTTTATTAATTGTTAAAATGTTGGATGATGAATTACTGAAAAAATTATATAAATATTCAGTGGAATTAGGTATGGAACCATTAGTTGAAGTTAGTTCTGCAGATGAATTTAAAAGATCTTTGGTTTTAAACCCAAAAATCATCGGTGTTAACAATAGAGATTTACATAGTTTCCAAGTTGATTTAAATACAACTTCAAGTTTAGTTTCATTAACCCCAAAAGATACTTTATTAATTGCTTTATCTGGTATAACGAATAAAGATGATGCTAAAAAATATAAAGATGAAGGTGTTAATGGATTTTTAGTTGGTGAAGCTTTAATGAGAGCTAGTGATATCAAAACTTTTGTTCAAGAACTACTGGATTAATTATCAAGAAAGAAAAAAAAATAAAAGAAAAACAGTAGAAAGGTTATATAATAATAATGCTTGATTCAAATACATTCAACATAGACAGACTTCTTTGATAAAACACATTTGATATAATAAAATTGTAAATAATATATATTCAAAATAAATTGCATTAGAGACGACTACATCTAGGTAAAACTCAATTCAACAAAACACCGAAGTAGATAATATACTATTCATATGTATAAAAGAAAAGCAAAAGAGAAAAAAAAACACAGACACAAAAACAGATAATATTGACCTATATATGTTGTATAACATCAACCAACAATAATTAAACATAAGAATCAAAATCATAAAAAACAGCTAAAATAAAACACATTCTTTATTTGAATTCTAATCTTTCTTAACAGCAGTTGGTGAATGATATCTATTATTTTTAGCAAATTTAATGCCATCGAATTTACCATCACTAACAAGATCCCTTTTAGCTAAAAATTCTAAATCAACTAATTTTGGCCAAAAGACATATTGCATACCATTTTTAGCAATATAATTACCGGAAACACCAAAGACAGTTAGACATGAAGCTAATAGGAATAAATTTTTAATACTGAATATAGAACCTTTTGGGAAAACAACAGCTGCAAAGAATAAAATTGAAGAAGCAATAAAAATATATGGAATTGATTGAGTTAAAGGTGGTCTTCTATCTTCAAATGGTGAATCAACAGCTCCATATGGTGAGAAATTACCTAAAAATAAATCATATGAATCTTGTCTTGGACCATCTCTTAAATTATTTCTATAATATCTTGTAATTGAATTTAATAAATCATTTAATGCACCTTTTTTAGTACGTTTACCGGTTCTTGTGTAATCTGTTTTCAAAGCTCCAGTACCAGAATAAGATTTACTAACAGCATCTGCATTATCAGCCCAGATATTTTGAAATTGGAATAATAATAATTTATCACTTTCCCAAATTGAAGATTCAGGCAGAATTCCAGAAGTTTCAAATTGTTGTTGTAAAACCCAATGACCCAAAGTTGATTGAACAACATTAGTTCTATCTAAACAGTCCATACAGTTTGTTCTAACAACTGATGTTTGTTGATTAATAACCTTGACGTTTTCATTATCTCTAATTTCATGATAAAAATCTTGATTGCTTAAACCTAATCGAGCTAAATGTTCAATTAAGATTTTAACTCTGTGCCATTTTAAGTTACGACATTCATGATGATAATCAAAATAGACATAATGTAATTTTGGATTGTTTAAAGCGTCAACAATACTTTCATACGCATTTTTAACTGGTTCTTCATAACCTTTTGAATTAACCAAATTAACCAGATAATTATCACCATAAAGTTTAACTTGTTGGTCAAAATGTTGCTTTGTAGCCTCTAAAGGTGGTTCACCAATACTTAAATCAGGTTTATAATTCAAATTATTGACTTCTGCCCAATAAACTGGAACAGAACCTCTGGTTTGAATATAACTATAAGTTTCATAACTTGTATTTGAATTATGACGAATTAATAACTGTTCTGTTTCATTATAGTTGGCGACATTACCATCAGCGTCAATACCACGACGGAAATATCTTGTACCAGCACGTAATCTACTTCTTCTTGTGATTAAACCAAATGAGATTGGACTACCATTAGTTTGAGTACGGATAATGTTAACGTAACCATAAATCAATGGGACAATGAATGGATTGAATCTATAATCTTGTTTGGCACCTTCAATCAATTCACTGGCAACGTAATAATTCCAAAAAAATCTATCATCTGCTAATTGCCATAATGGTTTAATTGAACCATTATTTTCATTGATTCGTTGATGAGAATTTGTTAAATCGTAAGTATATGAAAAATATAATTGAGCTGAATCCAAATGAAATTTAAGCAAATCAAGATATTTTTGTTCATCATCATCTTTCAAAAATGAGTTTGATAATGGTAATACTTTATATTCAGCAACTTTTGAGACAGAATGTTGACGGATCTGACCAACTTCTTGAGTATTTGTAGCCACAATGATATAACGAGATGAACGTAATCTAATAACACCAATGATTGCTGCAATTGTGTTGATACCAGTGACGGGGAATAATTCTAATATTATAAATGTTAATATGATTCCTTAACTGTTGATTTTTCATGGATACTTACCAGGTTTCACTAAAGAAGACCCGTTTAATCCAATATGAAGAACAGCTTCATGACCATGTGATGTTTTGAACAAGTAACCGTCATCGGCCTTAGCATATAATAATGGAGACGCCATTTTTTAATCTCTAATAAAATTAGAAACTTGCAAGATCTTTTGAATGTATATAAATTGGAATTTGTGACAACGAAATCTAAACAAATTGCGAGAATTCAAAGTTATTATATTTTGGACAATGCGAGTACCGAGGGCGCTGAAATCACGTGAATTGGACCACCTCGGAAGTCCATTGTGTGTGGGAGATCTTGAATGGATATTGAACTTTTTGCCACAATCTTTGAATAGGTTAACAAAAATCTAGTGGATCAAAGGTCAATTGAGTGCTTCAAATGTCTAATTTCAAACTATCAGCTACATTGGAAGGTCATGAGCAGGATGTGAAAGCCCTGGTATCTCCTTTCAATGATACAATTGTATCTGCTTCTCGTGATTCTACCGTTAAGGTATGGACAAAGAATAATGGTGTCTGGAGCTCTAAAGTGAACTTCACATCAACTGGGTTTGTCAATGCTTTGACATTTGATGCAAAGGAAAACTTGGTAATCTCTGGTGGTCAAGATAAATTGATTAATATAACAGATCTTTTCTCATCAGGTGTTGATGCTAAATATGTACTTATTGGCCATGAAAGTAATGTATGCAGTTTAGATGCTTCAGATGATGAAATTATAAGTGGTAGTTGGGATAGTACAGCTAAAGTTTGGGAAAACAATCAAGAAAAATACACTTTAAGTGGTCATAATGCATCTGTTTGGGATGTTAAGATTTTAGGAGGAAACCGTTATTTAACATCATCTGCTGATAGAACTGTTAAATTATGGGAAGGTTCCAAAGAAATTAAATCATTTATTGGTCATTCAGATGTTGTAAGAGGACTTGCCTTACTACCAGATGGATCAGGATTTGCAAGTACTTCAAATGACGGTACGGTTAGAATATCCGATTTTGAAGGAAATTTAATTCGTACTTTGGTTGGTCATGAAAGTTTTGTTTATTCAATTAAATTCTTATCAAACGGTGATATTGTCACTTCAGGTGAAGATAGAACAGTAAGAATCTGGAGAAATGGTCAAGCTATCCAAGTTATCACCTTGCCATCAATTTCAGTGTGGACTGTATCGGTTCTTCCTAACGATGATATTGTTACTGGTGGTTCAGATAGTGTTGTTCGTATTTTCACTAGAGATGAAACACGCTTTGCATCAAAGGAGGAAATTGAAGAGTTTCAAAAATCGGTTCAAGGTAGTAGTATCAATTCACAAACTGTTGATGACTCTAAGACCGTTGGTCCTGAAGCATTGGATTTACCAGGAAATAAAGAAGGTCAGGTTATTATGGTGAAAACTTTACAAGGGATAGTGGAAGCACATCAATGGAGTGAAGGGAAATGGAATAAGATTGGTGAAGTTGTTGGTGCTAGTTCAAGTGATAAAAAGAAAGTTCATAATGGTGAAAAATGGGATTTCGTTTTCGATGTTGATGTGAAAGATGGCGCACCACCTTTAAAACTTCCTTATAACTCTAATGAAAATCCTTATACAGCGGCTACTAGATTTCTAGAAGCTAATGAATTACCAACATCATATACTGAAGAGGTTGTTAATTTCATAACTTCAAACACCCAAGGTGTCAATATAAATCAAGCATCCGATGTTCATAATCCTTATGTTGATCAAAAGGTCAAAGTTGTTCCACATACTGAATATTTGGGATTTACAAGTAATAATGCTGGTCCATTGTTCAAAGGTATCCAAAAGTTCAATCTTGATGAGAAAACTTTTAGTGATGATCAATTGAGTAAAATCGAAAAAAGTTTAAGCTCGAATGATCTTAAGTTCTTATTATCTGTTGCTACTACAATTATAGACTCATGGAAAAAGCCATTACCAGGCTATGATTTACTGAGATTAATTATTTCAAAGATTGGTAATCCAGCACCTTCAACATTAAATGATGTTATTAATAAAGGGTTAAATACATCTGATCCAGCTATTTATTTTATGACTTTAAGATTATTGAGTAATGTGTTTTCAAATAAGACATGGGGTGAAACACTTGCTACGGACTCCAAGACCATCTCAACTGTTGTTAATCATGTGGCTTTTGATATAACATCTGAACCAAAACATACAGTTAATATTTCAAATGCATTATCTACTGTTTTATTGAATTATTCAGTTTACGCAAGTAAATACAAATCAACCAATGTTGCTGAAAAAATTGTCAAAGTTGTTAAAGAAGCCAGCTCAAAAATTACCTCTGTATCTTCAGAAGCTGCTTATAGATTGAGTATTTCATATGGTAACTTGATCTATACAAAGAGAAACTTGAAAAATTCAGAATTTGAGCAATTTAAGAAGGTGATTTTGAACTCACACACTGAACAGAGATTCTTGGATGCATTATCCGATATTGAAGAGTTATAATGTTTTAAAAAATTTCAAAAGTAATTGATGTTTAAATAGAATTTATCAAATTTGTAGAGATTAAATAGATTTTCGCGATCTCAACCGAAAAAGAACAAAATTATTGATCACGAAAAACATATAGAAGAAAACAGTGCTACCAAATCCACTTCAATATCATTACAAAACAAATTTAACAATGTCTAACGAATTAGAAAGATCACTAGACGAATTGATACACGGCGGTGACGAAGGATCATCAAGAGTATGTTCAATGATTTCTGTTTTTCTTTCTGTTGAAACGTTAAATTTAGATGAAATGTTTACCTGGGAATAACAAATGATAATGAGGTTGCACTTTCAAGTTTATGGTTTTGTGAATTAGAAAAATACTAACGTACAATTTTCAAAGAATAGACAAAGAAGTTCCAGAGGACCAGTAAGTATTATTTGATTGGATTTGTTGAATTGTTATATACTAACAATCATTGAAAGCCACGCCATCCAAGAGGACATAGAGATCGTTCAAGGGAAAGATATAATAATAATCGTTCAAATGATTCATATAGAGAAAGATACGAGGCTCCAAGACAGACTAAAATTCAAAGACTAAGGTATGTATCTTAAAAAGCTTGTTTTGCTCTATGATACGGGACAATAACTAACCAAAATTATTTAAGTAAAGGTAAATCTTATTTGAAAATTAGAAACTTACATTATGAAATCACCGAAGAAGATTTAAAAGTGAGTATAAATATAATTAACTCTTATAATAGTGACACTAACCAAATGACTAGACTTTATTTGAAAAAGTTGGTGAAACTTCATTTGTTTACATTGAATATAATTCAACAGGTCGTAGTACCGGTGTTGCATATGTTGGATATCTTGATCTTGAAAATAATAAAGTAGCTGTTGAGAAATTTGATGGTAAAAAGGCTGTTGGTGAAAGAATCTCAGTTGAAGAAATCAGACCACTGAATATTTTATCTATAGCTCCAAGAGGTCCAAGGGGATCAAGAGATGATAGAGATAGTAGAGGATCAAGAGGTCGTGATGTACGTGGTCCAAGAAGAGACACAAGACCAAAGAAACCAACATTAGAAGATTTAGATGCTGAATTGAGTAGTTATATGAATGGTGAAGAACTACCAAAGAAAGAAGAACATACAAATGGTGATTCAAGAAATCCATCAAGACCTCGCCGTCAAGCTAAACCAACAGTTGAGGATTTAGACAAGGAACTTGATTCATATATGAATAACAAACCTTTTCCAGCAACTGGGTCTGAATGAAATTTTGTTTGAAAATGTTGAATAAAAGTTAAGGTTACAAGAGTTAAAAGTTACAAAAGTTTATAGTATTAATGTATTAATATGTATTTTTTTTTCAAAATTAATATAATTGTACACAATCTCTATCCAGCTTCCATCTTTTCTTTCCTATGTTTCAAATATATATACAGAAAACAATATTATTCTTTTAAAATTTTTATGTGAAGTTTAATAATCAAAAATTATTAATTGGAGATTATGATTTAATTTAGTGACCTTTACCAATTTCGATTGATGGTGGACAGTTCAAAGCTGGTTTTAATGAACCGTAGATGGTGAATTGTAATGAGGTTAAAGTACCAACCATAACTAAACGGGTTGGTAAACCGGCGAATGAACCAACGAAACCTAATTGTTTAGCTAAAGAACCTAATAAACCAATAGTTGATTGACCTGGAGCTTTTTTGGTTTTGTTGACTTTTGATAATAAGGTATCAGCTGGTTGAGAAACAATGGCTGCAGCGAAACCAGCAGTTAAACCAGAAGCTAAGTTAATAAGAGTATGGGTTGATTGAGATAATTCAGTTTTTGGAGTTGGGAGGAAACCGTAGTATAATTCAGCAGCTCTTTCGTAAACCAAGAATTTAGCAATGTTGTAAGGAATTTGTTTGAATAAGATTGGAGTGAAACCGTTGTAGAATGAACCTAAACCTTCTTCTTTTAAGATTCTTGAGAAACCACCAATTAAACCATCAGCGAAATCTGGTTGAGAAACTAAACGAATTCTGGTAGCTTCTAATGGACATAAAGCAATATCAGCAAAGAATTCAGCAATAGCAGCAGAACCAATGTAAATGGAGTTTTTGTATTTTGAAGCAGTTTCGTAACCTAAGAAATCAATGAAGGTTTTTTTGAATAATTCATAACCACCGAATTTAAAAGCACCTTGTAAAGAGTAACCAGCAACAGTTGGACCTAAACCAGTTAATAAAGCACCAGCACCTTCAGATGAGATAACTTGTCTGAAAGAACCAATAGTACCTTTGTTGTAGGTAACTGGATCTAATTGAATTCTAGTTTTAACAACATCAATTGGAGTCATGGCACCATGAGTAACACCACAACCAATGGCACCAGCCAAGGCGAATTTGGAGTAATCAGAGACGGTATAAGAAGGAATAACTGGAGCAGCAGCAGACATTATGCTAGATAGAATATGAAATAAGTGTCTATAGAGTCAATCTATAAGTCTATAATTTCAGATATAAATTGTAGAAGAAAAGGTTTTCAAAATCAAAGGGGCAAAATTCAAAAGTGTTGACAAATGAAAAATTTACAAACGTTTTACGCGAAAAGGAACGAAAATGAAGTGGACAAACCAGGCGGCAGCTGGAGAAATACGGGACGGTGATTGGCTCGTTCCCGGGACGCGTTGATAAAATTTGGTATTTGAAATACTATATATAAGAGATCTTGAAGGGAAAATTGTGTGATGTTATGATTACCTGAGAAGTGGACACTAGTGATGGAATAATATTCAACGTATTTGAGACCCTTAGATTAAAAAGATTCAGTTCAATGGTTAGAAATGGGTTGAGAACTTGGAATCTGGGTATAATATTATATACCAGATTCGGTACGTAAACTCCGTAAAGACCCTTTAATAAATGACAGTTATATAGCTTGTCCTACTACAAATTACCCATAATTTTAAAGCATACAAGCTTTATATAAATCAAACATACGGCATTCATTATGAAAAATTATTTAAGCTGTTTTACCAAAAGCAAATCATAATTTTCCTCTTTACTTTGTGTAATATCAAGTTGTAAAGTTTCCGGATCTAAACCTGTGATAACTAATCCATGGAGTTTCGTTTCTTCAAGATATTCTTCAGAGTTGTGTGCAATTTTCAATTCGTTCAATCTTGTTTCATATAAATCTTGGTCACCTTTCATATATACCGTTATTGAATGAATATTAAAAGCAAATTGTCTCAATAAATAAAATACTAAAGAATCATTTTGAGGTTTAGAAGAATCTAAAACAACGTCAACATGAGTGATTTTAGATTCATTATTTTTGATCAATATGGCAAATTGTGAATATAATAACGAGAGATCAATATTTGAGATCATTGTTGAGTCAAACTCGTTGACAGCATAAATTAATAAATCATCCATTGTATCTGAAATTTCAGTTAGTAATTCAAATTTATCCTCTTTAACAAAATACCTTAGGTCACTAATAAATGGAATCTCATTGAATTCAAAAATCTTATTCAGTAGTTCCAGTTGTGGGTTATATGTCATTTCTTTATTGGATGACGCACCAATTAAATCAGTTGTTCTTTCAGTCAATTCTTGTAAATAAATGGCATGGAAAGGTGTGATTTTATTCTCTGAGTTGACTGTATTTGAACTATGACCATAAAATAGTTCCAAAAAGTTTAACAAAGGTAAAAATCCATCAACATCTTCCACATTATAGACCAATTTACGTAAGTTATAATCCAGATTATTCAGTTTGGCATCATTGATATTTGATAAATCATCTTTTATATCTCCATTCTTTTGAATATAATCTAAAGGTTTACCTTCCCAATCAATTTCACCTCTCAAGTATTTTTCAACTTTTTCACGATACCAAACAGGATAAACTAATAAGGTCAATGGTGTAGTTAAAAATGTACTAACTAGTGTCATGACAACAAACATGGAAAAGACTTTATGTGAGATTATATCAGCTGTTAAACCGACATTCAAAACCACAATTTCCACTATACCTTTACATGACATCAACACACCAACAGCCAATGATTCTCTCCATAAAAGCCCATTAAACTTTGCAGAAACATAACCACCAAATATTTTACCCACCATAGCAATAACAATGATACCTATAATATAAGCCCAGTCAATACCTTGATTTAGCTCAGCAAAGTTGACATTAAACCCAGCCAATGCAAAATAAATTGGAATTAAAACAATATGAACTAAATCTTCAATCTTATTTGTCAAATCAATAACAAAACCATATTCTCTAGGAACAATAACTCCAACAAGGAACGCACCAAAAATTGGATGTGCGCCTATAATATCAGTAAAAAAACTTGAAATGAACACAAATATTAAAATAATCATTATAGAGAATCTTGATAATGAGCCTTTCTTCAAATCTTTACGCATAATAACTTTACGTAAAAACCATCTCATTGGGAAAATAACAAATAATGCCCAGCCAATAACAACGAGTAAAATATATAGTGTAGTTATACCACTACCTGCATTTGCTAAAGTAACACTTAAAGCTAACAACATCCAACCAACAACATCATTTGTAATCCCAGCAGCTAAAACGATTGTACCTACTCTTTCTTTTAATAGTCTTAACTCTGTTAAAATTCTTGCTAAAACTGGGAAAGCTGTGATACACATCGCAACAGCTATGAAAACCATATATGTTGTAAATTTGATTGTAGGTTCACCATCTTGAACAACTTTATATTGATTATAGATCCCCACAGAGACGGCACAACCCAAACCAAAGGGTATAGCCATATTAACAAGACCAACACTTAATGCAATTTTAATGTTTTTCTTGATAAATTGAACATCAACTTCTAAACCAACAAGAAATAAAAATAAAACAACACCAATATTTGCAACCAATGTCAACAGTGGTATAGATTCTTTAGGAAAACAAGTTGATGTAAAGTCTGGAATTCTACCAAATACACTAGGTCCTAGCAGGATACCAGATATAACCTCTGCTATAACTCTGGGCTGTTTCATATATCCTAACGGAAGGTGTATTATTTGACATAAGGCAATGATAAATATGGCTTGAAATAAAAATAGAGTCAATGGGTTTCCAGAAGTAAACTTCAAAGGATCTCTCCCTGCAATAATACCAGCAACAGAAGATGTATCTACAGCCATTTTTGAATAGACTCTTTGAATTCCTTCTGAACTGTCTGTGAACCTGGTAAATTGTGATTGGTATACGTTGTAACTTGTGTAGTTATCTTTTTGAATATTATTTCGCGGGTAGTAAAGATAATTCTCGCGTTATAATAAAATTCTCAGCCTTCCCTGCAGCATGCAACTACGTGGAAAATGAGATTCGAGAATACGATATCACGATTAATCTTCGCACACTATCAAAAGATCAAAACCTGGGAACCTTTCAATTATAGTTACGTGTTTAAGCTACCATCATTACAAGAACTCTTTCATTATCTAAGATCATAAATTTAATATACGTCAAAATTATCAGCTAACAGCTCTGTTCCCAGAACTCTTGTAAATCCTTAGCTCTAAACTTCATTGCCCAACCAGTAGTGGATTCAATCTCATTCAATAGATTTATTACTATTCTATGTTCATCATCATGTGTCAAAATCTTACCAGCTATATACAAGTTTTGAACTGCATTATTCCAACATCCGTGATGATCATTATGAATACTAGTGGCAACTATTTGTTTTGCATGCCAAGTTGGTGATTTAGCTTCTTGAGGTGTGATTTTATATAATCTAGGTTTATTCTCCATTAATAAAAT
>NW_011887452.1:0-34125 GCF_000313485.1 Hansenula ciferrii | reverse complement strand
TCTTCCTGCAAGTATAGTGCCTGAAACAAGCTGTTAATGGGACAACCACTTTATATTTTTGTTTTGATTTAAATTTTCAGATTTTTCTGAAATTTTTTGCCCTAGTTGGTCTGAAAACGAATTTTCCGCACAGGCCGTTGAAGTCTGAAACTCTCATACAAAAGTTTTCAAATAAGGAGCCTAATTTTGTGTTTAATGGCTTCACCAGAACTTCTAGGGTACAACATTACTAATAAACTTTGATTCATAAACTATCAGGATGCTAGCGGTGTCACTGAATGATAATCATCCGTTTCATTAATATTTAACTTATTTATTTTGCCTTCAAAAACTGAATTCCAATAAAATCCATACAAAAAAAATATTATAGTTACCTTGGCTTTACGTAAGCTAAATCATGTGACCATAGCTTTAGCTTTAAATCAAAACATTATAAAGAAAGTGTCATATTTCTTCCTTAAATCAGCAGAGTAAAGTGCTGAATTTTAAAACCATATATAATGGCTTCAGCTGCTTCATTATCATGGAATTATTAAAAGATATCAAATCAGTGAATCTGAGATCAGTTAGTATCTTAACGAGTGAAGTGTTTTTGATTTCCACTAACATTGAAAGTTCATCTCCCCTATACAACATCAGATCCAATGTCCATTTATCAACAAATCCAGTTGCACATCCATTCACTTTATTGATAATGCCAAAAACATACGACATGACTTTATACAAACAATATTGAGCACGCTTCTACTCAATGATGCCTCACAATGTGGATTGATCATTATTTTTGATATACTGAATATCTGGAACGATCAAAACCCTGATTTTAAAAAATTTAAGGATTCTCTTTCCACTGAAAGCAAAAACAAAATACTTATAATCAATCCAATTAGCTCGCCAAGTGAACTTGTCAGGTGTTTAAGAGCTTTAAGAGATCCGAACTCATCACTTTTTAAGATCTTTCCCCAGAACACCACTAGTCTACCCATTTCACTTATCTTAATTGACAATTTATCCGCATTTTTCTGGAAAACAAAAAAGGAAGGTACATCAGTGCCAGACTATAGCTCCATTGGATCTGTTCTGAAAAACACAAAAGATCAACTAGGTTGTTCAATAATAACTACAAGTTGGGATAAGGGATTTAACGTTAAAGATTCGGGAACTCTAGATCCCGGGTCTTCAGTATACCAACACACAGAAATTCCACAATGTTACTTTCAATTCATTGAACATATATATTTCCTCCGATCTAGAGGTTTGAAAAAAGATAATTTGGTCTGTAAATATCTTGGTGTTCAAGGAAGAACCAATGCACAAGAGTTTGAGGTACAGAGGAAATGATACAGATCTGCTTCTATAGTTTTCTGGATTTTGTGAATGGCCAAGAAATATTTGTGGAATAAACTTTTTAGCTCCTAATTAACTAATAGTACATTACAATTAAATTATATTATTTTGAGCTCCTTATAGCTAGTAGCCATGTTCAAATCTTGCCTCATAAAGTTAAGTATGTATTCGCGCGTGGATGTTGGCCTTTGCAAGTCATCGGTCAATTTTTTTTTGGATCACTACAAAATTTTCAGGTATAATTGACATATAGAAAAGGCTTAATTGTTTGGTATTAAAGATCCTTTATAATATAATTATTCAAGATGGCTGATGAAAAAGAAGTGAAACCTGTTGAACAAGTTGAAGAAAAAACTGAACAAGTTCCAACTAACCCAGAAAGTACCGAAGCTCCAGCTACTGAAGCTCCAGCTGCTGAAGAAAAATCTGAAGAAACTAAAGTAGAAGAACCAAAAGAAGAAACTAAAGAAGAAACTAAAGAAGAAACCAAAGAAGAACCAAAAGAAGAAACTAAAGAAGAAACTAAAGAAGAATCAAAAGCAGAAGAAGCTACTGATTTTGAACCAACCGAAGTTATTAAACAAGTTGAATTTTACTTCAGTGATTCTAACTTACCAAAAGATAAATTTTTATGGAGAACAGTCCAATCAAACACAGAAGGATGGGTCTCAATTGATAAAATTGCTTCATTCAATAGAATGAAAAAATTTAGACCAGTTTCAAAAGTTGTTGAAGCTTTAAGAACTTCCGAATTTTTAGATGTTTCAGAGAATGGTGAATTAGTTAAACGTAAAAACCCAATTTTACCACCAAGTGATTCAGATAAACAATTAAGATTCCAAAGAAGTATTTACGCTAAAGGTTTCGGTGAAGAAACTCCATCAATTCAAGAAGATTTAGAAAAATTCTTCAATCAATATGGTAAAGTTAATGAAGTTAGATTAAGAAGAGATGATAATAAAAAATTCAAAGAATCCGTTTTTGTGGAATTTGCTGATTTAGAAGATGCTAAAAAATTTGTTGAATTATCAGAAAAACCAAAATATAATGATAATGAATTATTAATCATGAGTAAACCTGCTTATGTTGAAATGAAGGCCAATAATGAAAATTTTGGTGGTAAAAACAATCAAAAAAAGAGAAAATTCAATGGTTTCAAAAACAAAAGAGGTGGTAACTTCAAACGTTCAAGAAAATAGATTCTAGACTATAACTTGAAACCTTTTCATATATATCTACAAGTATTTACACCTTTTGATCATGATTTCATTGTTATGAATGTATACTAGTGTGAAGTATTAACAAAAATTTACATTTTGTAGTTATCATAATAAAACATCGTCATAAAATTGTTATTATACAAGTAATATATAAATCAAATCAACTTCATCAAATAAAATAATTGTCTCTTACATCAAAATGTTCCTATTTTTATGCTGTAACTTGATCTGAACTTCTCAATGTAGCTTTTGAAAGTCTTTGACTAGGGTGATACCAAGTAGTTGGCATTGGTGCAACACTAGCACCATTAATAACTGAAGAAATTGTATAAGACCAGCCTGGTGTAATTGTTGAATAAACAGATTGGGAATGTTTAGCACTTGTGAAATAAGTGAAAGCACTAGTTTGAAATTTTCTTGTCCAATCTGATTTAGCTCTTGTAACAGTAGTACCTGGTTGAGTTTGCATTGGTGCGTATCTTGTTTTACCTGTTTGCATAGTATATGGGATTGTGAAAGATTTAGAAATATCACCAGTATTAGTAGGACCATTATCATCACCTGCGAGAGAAGTTTGACCAGATGGTGGTGAAGCATCATTACCATTTGGTTGATAAGAACCTGTCATACCTTTTAATGAAAATCTATTTGTATAATTAATTGTGAAACCTTTTGCACTCTTTGCGTAAATTTGAATATAATAATTACCACTTGCACCAGCTGAAGCTTCAACTGTTAAATCAATTGAAGTATCATCAATATCAGCTGGTTTAACAGCTTGCTCTAAAGTAGCAACAGCATGAATATTACTATTTGGACCTGAACATAATGTAAAAGTATAAGATTCTATGTCATCTAATTTTGGTTCAGCATTTGATTCAATCCATGAAACTGGGATACTTACTGTACCACCAGAAACTGTGAATGAAGCACCTTTCAAAGGTTTTGAAGGAGAAACATCTGAAAATACTGAATTTATCAATAAAAGTATTGTTATTATGAATATATTGAAATTGAATATTTTTGAATTGATTAATTTAAACGAACTCATTTTGGAAGTTGAATCTTTTCTCCTAATTTATTTTTAACCTATTATCCTATGATGATATACTTGGATCTGATGTTGATCTATCTGTAGAATGTGATTAGATATAACCTTCAATAAATTCAATCCAACAGCGTCAAAATAACAAATAACGCGTCAGAATAACAGATCTAATCACAAATTGGGTTCAAGAAAACATTTTATATCATATATATGGATCACGCTCACCAAGAAGAAAGTTTTTAAACCCTTTCTCTCCATTTCCCAATTGTCTGCTTTTTCGTCTTTTAATGTACGTTCTGAATCCTGATTTCCAAATCGGCATGAGTCTTGAACTTTTTCATCATGCTCAAATAACATTTAAGTCTAAACATCACGCATGATTTCTTTTTTTAAACTATGATTCCAATGTTCTTACAGCTTTTAGTATGTGGTTGATCTAGTAACCACTAAACTTTTCTATGTAAAGTAAGACAGAAAGAGACAATTTGCACAAAAGTGCATTTGCACACGCATGAAAATTTGTGAAGAAGTTTCTTTGTAAGGAAATTGTCCCGAATTTATTCAGTTTCTGTCGTTAAATCTGTACATAATTGGACAATTTGAAGCTTATTTGGGTGTCCAGAAAGGCCTTTGTTTTCTTCAGCTGAAACGTATATAATGTTTGCTCTGTGTGTATTGAATGGTTTTGTATCTTATCATTGACTTGCCGTTATATTGTTACCAGGATCTTCCTTGTTGTGGCCCTTTAGAGCTCTTCAGATCTTCAAAATCTGCTTTTTCGAACACTTTTCTACCTAATTTGACAAAAACGTAAAAGCTGGGACGCGTCTTCCAGCATCTTTGGACGAAAAGGCCCCTCCTTGTAATTTGATTGGATGTTGGATGTGAAGTTAACTTATGGTTGGAGTAGAAACAGGGAAACAGGGTGCTGGACAAATATGGACATTGACTGGACACTGGACATGTTATATTATAATATTTAGGTATCAAAAAGATTGAAATTTGAGAGCTTTCAACTTACAACTTACAAGGTACTTATTACGTAGGTATCTGGGTTGGTCTCGACTCTCTAGTCACCATTAAAAGTAGTACGTATATTCGCGTTCAATATTAATTACTGATAGATAATTTGTAGCTGTCGTCGAGCCTCTATGTGGAATTTGGAGTACGTTCATCGTTAACTAAATGTCAATACCATTAAGTTTCTGGGTAATATAGCGACTATGATAAACCACTGGAATTTGAATCAATATATGATCAAATAATTTACGTGTCACTCTTGAGTCTTCGGGAAGCTAAGACTTTTTCTAAAACCGTTTATAACATGTACTTAAGAAAGGAATATACGATAATACATCAGGGTGGAGTCACGTCACGGACCAGGTTAAATAGTCAAGACTCAACGATAGCTTCTGGTAATTATGCTCCAGTATATTCTGGATTGCCAATGGCTATATATTTGAATCGATCCACAGTGTATTATCATTAAAGTAACGTATGCACGCATGTTATAAGTATTTTAATATCAGTTTTCAGTCGATAACGTAACGCCTACAAATTCAGCAGTAATATAAGTAGGTACTATTCCCAAATCCTAGATACCGATGGGTAGAGATATATGGATTCATCAAATATGATAACTGTCCTTCATTGAGTAATTGATACTTGTAACTTGAATCTTGAATCTTACACCTTGTGGCTTTTTTTTGGCTCCATGGTCCATAACAAAAGCTAATTTTAATCTCCACATAATTTATCGAGGATTCAGAATCCAGATAACCACATGTACTTTATAGCACCCATTTTAATTAAAAATTTTTAAGATTACTTGAAATGTTCACTTCTGTACGCCCTTTGAATAGGATACTACCCCTAAAATCATTCGTCAATCTAGGAAAAATGTCAAGCTCCACTAAGACAGTTCATCCAACTTCATTAAACTCCTTCAATTCAAATCATTCTCTTTATGATAGAGTCAGACCTGATTTTGATCCTCAATTTGTTACCAAATTTCTTGGTGATTTAGGTCTTGTGTCTAAAAAGAACGATAGACTTGGTGAAGTTACGTTCAATAACAAAAAAGATATCTTGGAATTAGCTGCTGGTACAGGTAAATTCACCAAGAAATTAATCGCAGCGGGTTGGTCTTCAACAAATTTAAAAATTATTGAACCTTCAGTTGGTATGATTGAAAGTTTCCAAAAAAATTTTCCTCAAGTTGATGCAAAAGTTGGGTCAAGTTATGAGATCCCATTAGAAGATAGTTCAGTTGATGCAGTTATTGTAGCACAAGGGTTTCATTGGTTTTCCGATAAGAATTCACTACAAGAAATTTCAAGAGTTTTAAAACCAAATGGTAAATTAGGTTTAATTTGGAATTTTGATAGTACAGGTAATAATTCAAGTTTAGCACAATCTGGTCAAGATTTAGGCTTAACTCAATTGGAAATTGATAAAAAATATGGTTGGGAAAAAATTGCTAAATTAGCGCAAGATTTTGATGATGAAGTTCCACAATATAGAAAAGGTGAATGGAGAACAGCGTTCCAAAATCAATCCTTTTTCAAAAACGATTCTGTGTGTAATCAATTTATTCATAGATTTGAGAAATTTGATGTTGATTTGGTTTATGATTATTGGTTATCAAGAAGTTATATAACAAAATTACCAGACAATGAAAAAGCCAAATTAAAAGCACAACAAGATGAATTGATCTCTCAATTACCGGATGCTTCATTTGTTGAGGGCTCTGATAAGAAACAATTGAATCAATTTTTGGGGTCAGAATATTTTGTAATTACTCCAAATAAATAGAGTGAACTGTTTTTGTTCTAAAGAATATTATAAATTTTCTGAACGAAATCCCATGCTGTAAACCCAATTGTATCTGATGTTCCCTTTCTTGGTATTCCTTTGAAGAACTTCAACTTCCCATCTTTAGTTATAAATAAAAAATTGCATTTAAATTTTGCTAAATCAAACATTGCAAAATCTATTGATGTACTTTCTAATAAAAATTGATATATAGTATTCTTCAACCCATCTTCTTTGGATTCTTTAGCTAATTTGATAATCTCTTTATGTGGTATATCGATCCCGATAGATGATAAGTTATTTTGTTGAGTTTTGATATCAAATGATAATTCTAAATCACCAAGTCTAACCATATCATCTTGTAATCCATCAATAACAATATTCATACATTCAATTAAGAAATCCGAGTCAAATTTTAATGGTTTGAAATAAAACCCAGTCTCTGACTTTAGCCATTGTAGAACAAACGTGAGCAATTTAGCAGAACCTCTGGCTAATATTAATGTGGTATATGTTTTTTTGGTTTTTTCAATTGTTCTGATAAATGTAAGTGCTTGTTTCTTAATAATATTATTTGGGAATGAAACAACCAGGGTGTCTATGGAGTACGTCACATCTTCAATAGTTTCTAAGTCATGCTCATATTTCACCTTTGTGGCTTCTTGTAGTTCTTGGACAGAGTAAGTTGATAAGTTTGAAGATAATATCAAATCATCATTTGATTCTGCTAAGATTGCAATGATTATGGCTCTCAAGCTGTGTATAAAACCTTGTGATTTGAAGTCAACATCCACATCTGTCGACTTGAACAGCTTTAAATTACTCTCAAAGAAGGACATCACCAGAATTCTGTCTTAATAAGACCACTGCTATAAAATACAATAGCGAAAGATTTCATAGTATACGCGTTAACTGAATAATAAACAATAGAACGAATTCGCGATACTACCTACAACCCGCGAATTTTCATTATTCCTTTTTATTGCGATACAAGTGTCAAAAGATCAAAGGCTATGAAATGGTTTTAAAAGACAATCAATCCACTCAAATTTGATCCATATTGACTTAATTTTCTAAGAAATATCAATATGAGTAATTTTTGGGATAATAACAAGGAAAGTATTTTGAATGGAGCTAAGACAGCTGCCGTTACTACGGGGAAATATGGTTATAAAGGTGCTAAATTTGTTGGTAAAACAGGTTATCAAGCTGCTAAGAATCAAAGAGCTGCCAATGTAAGAGGACAACAAGGTAAATCAGGTGGTATGTATTGAACCTTTTCCTCCACATTATACTACTCAGTTCATACTAACGATTCTTTTCAAGAACAAGAATCACCAAGTTTTGGAGAAGCTAGACCATTGAACTCATTACCAAGTGTGGATCATCTACCACCACCTCCATTGAAACCAGGTCAAGGACAATACACTAGTAAATCAAAAAGTCCTCCACAAGCCCAATTGTCACAACCTGCTCCACAATACACACAGGTGCCAGCTCAGCAAGGTGCTCCGCAGCCTCAACTACCTCAAAGAAATTTACCACAACCTCCACAACAACAAACTCATATTCAACAGCCAGCTCAACAACCAATTCAACAACCAGCTCAGGTACCAGTTCAGCAACAATACGTTCCAGCTACTCAACAACAGTATGTACAGCAACCTGTTATTCCACCAAGAGATCAAACTCAGTCAACAACGGCTCAACAACCGACTACACAATCACAAGTACCATTTGCACAGTCATTACAACAGAATATTCAAAATAGTATACAACAAAGTGTCCAAAAAGGTGTTCAAGATGGTCTTAAGCAACAGTTTCAACAGTTTGTGAATCCAAATTCTCAAGGTTCCCAACCACCAGCTCAAGCTCCAGCTGCGGTTCAAGCTCCAATCCAATCAGCTTCTAGCACAACCACTACAACCCAACCAGTGTTGGACTTCAAAAATCCATATTACCAGGGTGCTGTGTCTCAACCTCAAGAATATAAAGTTGAACCATTAACACCTGACTCGACATCAGCATCAGCCCATGCACCAGCTCAGAATACATCAGCTCCTCCACCACCTTCTTTAGGCCCAAGAACATATAATAGAGCTGCTATTTTGCCTCCTCAAGGTGATTCTCAAATCACTGTCTCAGAACAAGCTCCAACTCAAGTCTCACAACAAATAGAGCAACCACAACCTCAAGCTCAACAACCATTCCAACTTCCTCAATCTCAACCACAACCACAACAATTCCAACTTCCTGGGCTTCAACCTCAAAATCATCAACAATCTCAATCTCAACCACCATTAACTGTGAACACAGAGGCTGCTAATGATATTTCATCAAAACTTCCAATTCAGCAAGCTGCAGGTCTCGCTCTTAATGAACAAACTGTTCAATCACCAGATCTTTCAAAATTACCAGTTCCGCCAAAACATAAAGATATAACTCCAACAGGATCACCAGCTCTTAAAACATCTACGAAGTTAAATCAAACAAGCACAGGAGGGTCTTCAGCTTTGAAGACTTCGGATACAGGCGCAAGTAAAGATGATAAAGAGTCTGAAGAACCTAAAAAGGGTATTTCAGGTAATTATGATTACAAGATTGACGTTAAGTTTGCACCACCACCAAAGCCTCGTGGATCGGTTCCATCAAAAGATCATCATAAACCAATAAGTAGAACGTCAACTGCTGCCCCTCCAACACCTGTTAGAAGTTCATCAGTTACACCTAAACCTCCATCGAGACAATCAACAGCACCACCTCCATTAAGAGCTTCTACAAATACTTCAACAAGCTCATTATCTCATGCTCCACCACCTCCACCACCAAGAAGTTCAGCCGGTTCATCAGCAAATGTTTCAGATGTTGAGGATAATTCTGGAGCTCCTCCACCACCATATGTTGCAACTGCAGAAACTGATTCACATTCATCTCAACATCCATCAACAACAAACCTACCACAAAGAACATTTGCACCACCTCCAAAACCTTTCAGAAGACCTGATGAATCATCAAATACCTCATCAAAACCAAAACCTGCTCCACCTACTCGTGTCTCGGCAATCAAACCACCTGCACCACCAACTCGTACTGGTAGTGATGTTTCAGCATTATCATTACCACCACCAGCAAATCCATCATTAATTGAAGAATCCAAGAACAAAAAAGCACCACCTCCTGTTGTTAAACCAAAACCTTCAAATATTGATGTAACTGGTACTAAAAAGGCGCCACCTCCTGTTAAACCAAAACCAAGCTCTTTTGCAGGTGAAAAGAAAACACCACCTCCAATTGTTGGTAAAAAACCTGATATTCCAATACCTGGTAAGAAACTGTCACCACCAGTACCTGGTAAAAAACCAAGTATCTCAGCAAATTCAAGAACTGCTGTTGGTTCAGCTGCTGGAAATTTTTCGGCTGTTGTTTCTGAATTACCTCGTAAAAATAATGACAAGACAATTCCTGTCAAAACTAATAATGGTATAACGAAGGAAGATCTTGGTGGAAAACAAGAAGATGAAAACGAAGATTTTGAAGATAATCCATTCAAGAGATATTTGAAAAATGCTGTTCCAAAAGAAGATGATCGTTTTAAAAAATGATCAAATGTGTGTTAGTGTTGAAGGACTACAAATTTATGAACTTCTAAAAAATTAAACGTAAAATAACTAGTAACTTGACAAACGTAGAAAGTATGAATTATTTAAATGACTTCATTGCATGGCTATAAAAAAAAACTTAGATAATAAAATCAATATTGAATTGTTTGTGGGTAGTAATAATGGCATATAAGGGTAATTTGGATTGAGGTTTAGGGGGAAACAATCTAACCTAAAATAGCAACGAATTGTTTGATGTTGATTTCACCTGAACCATCACTAACTTCTTCGATCATTTGGTCAACTTCTTCATCTGATAATTTTTCACCAATTGAAGTTAAAACATGCTTCAATTCAGCGGTTGAAATTAAACCATCACCATCCTATAAACGCGTTAGTAATTGAACATCAAAGCATGATTGGAATAACTGATCAACTTACTTTGTCGAAAACTTTGAAAGCCTCTATCAATTCTTGTTCGTAATCATTTGTTTTAAGTTGTCTAAATAAAAAAAAGAATGTTAATATGGATGAAACGGGTATAATGATGATAACAATAACAACAATACTTACCTGCTCATCAAGGCTAAAAATTCACTAAATTCAATTTGGTGATCACCATTGACATCTATTTCGTTCATCATGTCTGTGACTTCTGATTCTGAAGGACAGAAACCTAATGATCTCATGACTGTTGATAATTCACTACCTGAAATACGACCATCTTGATCTTTGTCGAAAAGAGCAAAAGCTTCTTTAAATTCTGAGATTTGTTGTTCTGTCAATTTTTCAGTGGCCTATTGGAGCATATGTTAGTATATAGACTCTCTTTTTTCATTGATATTTGGAGAATATAATCATCAATTGATGTTTGAGTTATCGCCATCCATGGAATGAGTACGTGTAACAGATCTAGAAACCAAATCAATCCTATATCTCAAAATTATCACCAACCCACCAAAATTTCACATGGATCCTCCTCAAATCAGCGCCAATTCACCAAAACCACTCCATAACACGCGACATACCATTTTGTTCTGTGATGATTCCTCTGTTTTGCTGTTGCTTTGAATCGTAAACAGGTCACCTTTTACAAAACCAAAGAAAAAATGTTTTCCAGGGCGCTGCCAGAATTTGCGGTACAGGACACATTTGTTGATTCAAAATTTAGAATAGACGTCAAAACCAAAACAGAGATTAACACTGCGCATTGCACAAGATTGAAGTACTTTGAGAGAAGGGACTTGGGGTTGGTAACTTCTGGTTAGATTTTGAAGTGCGTGTTATTCAGAGGTATCATTGATCAAATAACTTATATAAGGAATAATGGTTGATGTATCATTCATCGAATCTGTCCCTTTGGTGGGCCAGATCTATGTGAAAATATTGGATTTTATAAGGTATTTGGATTTTCCAACATGGGTCTGGATATTGATAGGGTTATACCTTTGTTTACCAGTCGTTACATATGTAATACTACCGCTGATATATGGAAACATTTCTTCAAAGAAAAGAATCATAATATTTGTTCTTGGTGATCTAGGTCATTCTCCAAGAATGTGTTATCACGCTAGAAGCTTTGCGGAAAAGGGTTATTCGGTTGATTTATGCGGATATCTTGAAGAATCACCACCTTTAGATTTGATTGATAATTATAATGTTGAGATACACGATGTGAAAGTGATACAGAATACTCAAAACTTACCATTTGTGATATTTGGTGTATTAAAAGTAATTGGTCAAATATTAAACATTTCAAAATTATTATGGAAATTAAGAGGCGCTAATTACATTTTGGTTCAAAATCCTCCTTCAATTCCAACATTATTGATTGCAACTCTATATAAGTATATCACAAAGACGAAGTTAATCATTGATTGGCATAATTTAGGTTATAGTATACTTGAGATTAAATTAGGACCAAAACATCCATTTGTTTCAGCCGCTAAAATTTATGAAAAATTATTTGCAACTTTTTCTGATATAAATTTAACAGTTACAGAAGCTATGAAATCATTTTTAGTGAAACAGTGTGGTGTTTCCAAAAAGAAAATAGTGGTATTACATGATAAAGCAGCATCACAATTCAAACCATTAACGTTGGGTGAAAAGGAAAAAATTATACATTCACATCCTGAAATATTCAAATCTTTTGATTTACGAAATGACAAGATTATTGTTAGCTCAACATCGTTTACACCAGATGAAGATTTCAATATTCTCATCAATGCATTACAAGAATATGATACACAATCAATTTTACCAAATCTAAAAGTCATAATTACAGGTAAAGGACCAATGAAAGAACAATTTTTACAAAGTGTTAAAGATTCAAATTTCCAAAAAGTTAATATAGTCAATTCTTGGTTATCAGCTGAAGATTATCCAAAAGTTATAGCAACAGCAGATATAGGTATTTCATTACATACATCATCAAGTGGGATTGATTTACCAATGAAAGTGGTTGACATGTTTGGATGTGGATTACCTGTCATTGCTCTTGATTTCCCGGCATTACCTGAACTAGTTACTAATGAAGTTAATGGATTAACTGTTAATACTTCTACACAAATGTTTGAAGGTTTAAAGAATTTATTCACTAATGATAAACTATATGCTGAAGTTAAAAAAGGTGCCGTTTTGAAAAGTAAAGAAAGATGGGAATCTAATTGGTTAAGTAAATTTGGTAATTTATTACCATGATTCAATTCTCTTGTTTATAATATTAGCCAATTCATTAATATAATCTTTTGAATTATCATCAATCATATTTTTATGTAAAATATTCCAAAATTCAAAATTCTCATCTTCATAAGCATCAGATAATTCATGTTCAGGTATTAAATCAAAATTATGATTTAAATCCAATGCAATATTTGTTAAATATGTCCAACATCTTGCAACTTGTAAATGTTCATATCCACCACCTCCTAATAATAATGTTGGTTTATTAAATTTTAAAATCTTGGAAACTTGTTCGCCAAACCCCTTTATTGATAAATTCCATTCTTGATGTTCATCAGAACTAAGACCATCAACACCACATTGTACCACAATACAATCAGGATTAAATTTATCCAATGTCGGTTTTAGAATTCGATCGATAATTTCATCCATAGATTCATCATTTAAACCATGCCTTATTGGAACATTAACAGTATAACCATAACCTTTCCCCTTTCCTAGATCTTCTAATGAGCCAGTTCCAGGGTAAAATCCAATATCTTTCCTATGAATCGAAAAAGTTAAAACTTTATCAGAAAATTTAAAAGCACTTTCAACTCCATCACCATGATGTAAATCCAAGTCAATATACATAATTTTTTCATATGTTTTCCTCAATTCTATGATAGCTAATACTATATCATTTATATAACAAAATCCTGAAGCTTTTGCCTTTTTAGCATGATGACGACCTCCATTCCAATTTATAGCTATTAATTGAGTTTCTGGGTCTATTGTTGAAGATTCAGTTATTAGATACCTTGCGGCTGATATACTTGATCCGGCTGTTGTGGTTATGTATTTGGACATCAATCGAAATATAGGACAGTCGTATAGAAGTCCATAGTTGAACAATGTATCATTTGAATCTGATTCTTGTTCTGAGTCGTCATCATCCTTATCCTCATCCTCATCACCTTGATCATCTTTGAGATTGAATTTCTTTAATGCTTCTCTTTGTTTGGTTGTGATTTCTTCATCAATTATTTTTCTCTTCCTTAAGACATAATCAACATATCTAGAATCAT
Source organism: Hansenula ciferrii (assembly GCF_000313485.1). Taxonomy (NCBI): domain Eukaryota; kingdom Fungi; phylum Ascomycota; class Saccharomycetes; order Phaffomycetales; family Wickerhamomycetaceae; genus Hansenula; species Hansenula ciferrii. Next base: position 20,345 of record NW_011887452.1, on the reverse strand, counting down.
GAAATTTTAATAATTCATCTCTTTTAGCAGGTTTAACAGTTATTGAATCACATAATTTATTGAAATCATACGCGTTAATCATGGCATTAACAAGACTTGATCTACCTTTATTAGCTGGGAGTAAATCACAAATTGTAGCTTCATATTCACCTCCTGCTATTCCAACTTTCCTTTTTCTTACTTTTGTCATTATTTAAGTGACCTTTGAGGGATAATGGTGGTTGAAAATGAAGCTTTAATCTATCATTTACGTATTTGAAAAGTTTATAGATCCAAAACTGGTAGTAACCACAACGTCCACTACAAAACTCATAACATGTATAACATTTTAATATATTCAAATCAATTGACTAAATATATATCCCAAAATCACAATCTTATTTCAAAGCTTTGGCAGCCCAAGTCGGTAGGACGAAAGAAGCTGAATGGATTTCTTTGTTATAGTATCTATATAATTTATCTTCATCTTCTTTAGAGACTGAACGTAATGGTTGTTTAACATTAGCATTAGCATCTTTAGAACAAACCATGAATCCAATTTGACCAGATGGATAAGTTGGGATTGTGGTGTAAGCGTATTCAGCAACTGGGAAAACTTCTTTACAAGCTTTTTTCAAATCAGTAATGATTTTCAAATGTAACCAAATATTTTCAGCTTGAGTAGTAATAACACCTTTTTCAGTTAAAGCTTCATTTAATAATTGGAAATATGGTTTTTGGAAAAGAGATTCAGCAGGACCTTCTGGATCTGAAGAGTCAGTAATGATAACATCAAATGTGTTTTTATAATCATTTAAAAATTTAAAACCATCACCAATGTGAGTTTTAACTTTTGGATGTTTATAAGAAGCAGACATTTCTGGTAAATATTCCTTTGAGACTCTAATAACAGCTTCATCAATATCACATAAAACAGCTTCTTCAACAGATTCATGTTTAACAACTTCTCTTAAAACACCACCATCACCACCACCAATGACTAAGACTTTCTTTGGATTTGGATGAGAATTCAATGCTAAATGAGTAATCATTTCTTGATAAGAGAATTCATCTCTTTCAGTAGCTTGAATAACATTATCCAAGACTAAAACATTACCATAATCAGTTGATTTGAAAACAAGAACATCTTGATATAATGATTTTTCAACATGTAAGATTTTTTCAACTCTTAATGACATGGCTTGACCTGGCCACATGGTATCAGAGATTTCTCTGAACCATCCATCTTTGATAGTTGGGTGAGTTAATTCAGCAGACATTTTAGTGTAATAATGTTTCGTTATTCCTAATTTAAGAATGTGTTTGAAGAAGTTTCTCAACAATATAAATTTGATTTTTTTATCAGTGCATCATCAACATTTTTCAAACCCTTTTTGAACTTATCTACAGTTTTGCGCAGATGATTTAATTGGCTGGCGTGGAAAGAGAACTGGTATTTCTTGGAAGGTAGGCAGGCATTTTAGGCAAAGAGTTCCAACTTCCCTTCCTGGCTCACTGTTTTTCTACACTGGGTATTTAACTTCTAGGCAGAACAGTAGAACATTGTGGAAGAATAGGCACAAACTTCAAATTACTCCAAAGTGACTCCTGAATCCTGATCAGTGACTCTGACTAGTGAATAGGAGTTTCCTTGTACTGGTACTTTTCGCGCACATTGTCCTTCTTTCAATCTTCATTGGAACATCTTCTTTCTTCCTCTTTCTTCGACTTGTACTTGAACTTTCAACTCTACTTTCGTGGGTTGACTCGTTCAAACTTGACTGATCCCAGTAAATTTAATTGAAAAAACAAGAGTAAGCTGACAAAATAAAATCTTCAGACTTCGACGTTTTCATTTTTGTAGACAATTATTCAAATTTCGAATCAACGGAAAATTAATTACCTATTTGGGGCTTTTTTTATATATATGTTACGTAATCCGGATTCATTTTCCCACTGAGGTATCGGAAGATGAAATCGTTAAAAAAATACCCGACGACATTCAGACTGTGAAGAAGCTAAAGTTACTTTTAAATATTATTTTATTTGAGCCTGAAGGCTGAATTCTGAGTAAGCATTTGTCAGCTTGGATCAGTATGCTAAAGGATCAAGGACCAAGAAGCTATACTAGGTGGCAGGTTTCTTGTAATTTGTAAGTAGTATAAGTGCGTACCGTACGTATACTGCAGCTTTGTTTTGCATTTGTCATTTTACTAATGGTAAACAAAAATTTACTAACCGCACCACAGTTTTAAATGGCACATAATCACATAATATATAAAGACATGGGTGTTCCTGCTTATTTTATTCTTTTGTCAATTGTATAGTTACATATCAATATCATTCACATTATAATCAGTTCACAATGTCAGCTTCAGCTTTCCTTAAAACAATCACAGCTCGTCGTACTCATTACGCTTTAAAAAACACTTTACCAGAAGGTGTTACCATTGACAATGTTCAATCAATTGTTCAAGATATCGTCAAATACACTCCAACTTCTTTCAACTCACAATCAATCAGAGCCATTATCATTACTGGTGAATTACACAAAAAAGTTTGGGATCAAGTTGTAAATGCCATTGAAGGTGATTCTGGTAAGAAAAGACCAACTTCAATTCGTGATGAAGCTTATGGTTCAGTTATTTTTGCAATTGATTCAGATGTTACTAAAAAATTTCAAGAACAATTTGCATTCATCGCTTCATTATTCCCAGATTTTGATCTCACTTCCAATGGTGCTGCTCAAATTAATTCCTGGGCCGCTTTACAAGAAATTGGTTTAGGTGGTCATTTACAACATTATAACGCTGCAGTTAAAGCTGCTTTAGGTGATAAAATTCCAGAAAGTTGGAATGTTGAAGCTCAATTAGTCTTTGGTACTCCAGTTTCTCAACCATATGAAAAAACATTCATTGAAAATGAAGTTAAAGTTTTAGATCAATAGATATAGTTCAACATATAGAGACATATAGATTTTGTAATTTTTAGGGAATACAGGTGTTCATCAATAATATCATTTATTCATTGTAATTGTTTATACTATCTAACTATCATATTCATTAACATTCAAGATATAATCATATAAGAATGCAATGATCTGTAAATGAGTATCAAATTCACTATGTTCATTGATAGCATGAGCATTGGAAGGACCACTATTACTAGCCGCTCCGGCAAATCTATAAACATGATCAGTTAATGGCCAATATCTTGAAGCATCAGTATAACCACCAACTAAATATGGTGCAATTTCAACAGTTTGATTTTGATCTTTGAAAATAACATCATCAAATGAATGTTTAATAGAACTTGATAAAATATCCCATGTCTTATCATTTGTTTTAGAAATTGGTGAAGGATCTAAAGCTTGAACCCATCTAACATCAAAACTACCTGCTTCTGTTTTATCTAAAATTGTAGTTTCACCTTCTTCTAGAGTAACTCCTAAACCATGTTTTTCAGCAATAATCTTAACGTTCTTAATAACATTATCAATAACTTCTTGTGCTGTTCTCTCTAAGGAAATTCTATGATTGATACCTAATGTTAGAACTTCAGGAATTGCATTAATTTTAACACCTGCTTGAACAATATCAATTGATTGAGATGTACGAACCAAATATTTCTTGGATTTATTATGAATTAATTTTGTCAAAACACGTTCACGAGCTTTTGAATCATATTTAGCACGAATGTAATCATTTTTAGTATCATCATCTAAATCTCCTGAAATTTCAGCTGAAGTTCTTAAAAAGTCCAGTATTGGATTATCAGCAGTCAATACAGATGGATATGGATCATTTTCAATTAACCCTGTTAAATCACCAATTATACCAATAGATGTATGATCTGGAGGAATTGAAGAATGACCACCAGGTGTGAACAATTGAATATAAATATCTAAATAACCCTTTTCTGCAATACCAGGTGAAGCAATCCATGAATTTTCACCAACTTTTGAAACTCCTCCACCTTCATCTAAAAGTGCATAAAATGATTTATGACCATATCTATTTTCAAGAAATTTTTGTAATGATTTTGCACCATCATATCTTCCAATAGCTTCTTCATCGTATCCACCTGCAAAGATTAAAGTTCTTTTAGGTTGAATACCATCTTTTAATAATTCTTCAAAAGTTTCAAAAATACCACTAAATAAATTCTTTGTATCTGCAGAACCTCTACCCCATACAAATTTCCCATCAAAATGTGCAGAATATGGTGGATAATTCCATTTATCTAAAGTTTCATGATCAACAGGGACAACATCTTGATGAGCTGTGAATAAAATTGGTTCTAATTCAGGTTTTGAACCTTGGAAAGTAACAATCAATCCTAATTTATTAATTTTTTCCACTTTAAGATGTTTATGAATTAATGGATATGTCTTTTCTAAAAATTCATGTAATTTTAAAAAAGGTTCCCATCCTTCTAAATTATCTAGCTTCTGGTCTATTAGCAAAATCATAAACTTCACTTGGTATTTGAACTAAACCTTGATATTTCTTCAATGATGCATTTCTAAAATCTGGATCTGTATAGATGAAATGAGACTTTTCAGAATTTGTCGATGGTCTTAATGCTTTAACATTTGAATAAGGGTTTGGTGGAATATCATTATTGTTATTACTAGATAGTGATTTGAAAATTGAAGAATGGTGGGTATAAATTGTATATCCTAATAAAATGATAACACTTAAAGCAGTAAAAGTATGCTTAATCTTTTGAAAATTAGATCTTCTCCTTTTGATTGAAACATTATCAACATTAATTGGACCTGTTTCAGGGTCCTTGATTATATCTGACATTGTTTTACTTGATATATCTCAATTGACTAATATGCTAAACAATATGGCTCTTGGGTATGCGGGTCCTTGTGAGTTTTTATATCAAATTTCTTTATCTAAAGTGTGTATTTGATAACGATCTCTTGTAAATCAACTGTGGTGGAGATTTGTAATATAGATCAGAGAGAAGCTATTACAGTAAGCCAAATCAAGTAAAAGTATCTACAACAGAAAACATCCCAGCCCAAACTCAGCATAAGTTGCTTCGAAGATAATCTTATGTTGCTTATGTCTTATGACTTCTGTGTTTACTCCGTTAGCTTATACTTTCGCTTCAGTTACCAAAATGGGACTGTTACATCCGAAGCTCTTAAACTTCGAGTATATCCAAAAATCTATTACGAATCTATACAATTATTCAAGAACTCTAAACAAATAATGCTTCTAAATCAAATTCACCATCTTTCTTGGTGATAACACCATCTTCAGTAACAATCCCATCAATTAAATCATGAGGTGTAACATCAAATGAAGGATTCCAAACTTCAATACCTGGAGCTGCAACACCAACTTTCCCACTAATTGCATGACCTTTTGAATCTTTGACAACTTCATTTGTTTGAATATCAATAACACCACCACTTACATTTTGTAATTCATTTGAAGGTCTTTGTTCCACAATGATTTGATCACCATGTGGAGTTTTCAAATCAATTGTTGTTTTAGGAGCTGCCACTAAAAATTTTATACCAAATTGTTTACAAATTAAAGCTAATTGATAAGTACCAATTTTATTTGCAGTATCACCATTTTTAACGATTCTATCAGCACCAACAACACATGCTTTAATTGGTGGTGAATCTGGGTTTTTTGCTAAACTTGAGATTAAATAGGTAACCATAGAATCTGTAATTAAAGTTGATGGAATTTGTTCATAGACTAATTCATATGCTGTTAATCTTGCACCTTGATTATATGGTCTAGTTTCTAATGTATATACTTTTGAAAAATGTGCACCTGAAGGTTTAGATTTTTTTGTAGCTGGTTCTTGATTTGATTCTTCATTTGAAGTTGTGAATGATTTAGCATGATTCCAAAGTGATCTAACAACACCAAGTGCAGTACCATATCCACTTGTAGCTAATGAACCAGTGTTACAAATTGTCAAGACACTGAACTTCCCATTAAATCCTTCGTTTTCCAAATGTTTAATGATCCAATCTTTACCATGATCACCTAATTTAACATTATTTGTATAATCATCATCAATTAAATCACATCCATATTTGAAGATTTCTGGATATAGTTCATCAATTGATTTAGCTTTTGTGGACTTGATCAATTCAATAACTTCATTAACTGCGTTTGATAAATTAACAGCAGTTGGTCTACTTGTAACCAAATATTCTAATCTTTGGATCAATTGATTTTGGAAATTTGCAAAATCACCTAAATCATAAAAAGATTGATCTTTGAATTTCCCATCAACATAGTGATCTAGCTCAACTAATATGGATAATATACCAACAATTGCAATAGCTGGAGCACCACGGACTTGCATCTTCTTGATCACGTTGTGAGCATCTGCTATAGTGTTGATTGGAATATATTCAGTGGCATATGGAAGAAGAAGTTGATCCAAGATGTTTAATGATCTAGCATTTCTATCAAATCTAATAGCTTCTAGTGACATCTTTGGAATATGATATTTGTATGACTTTTTGATACGTTGTTTATAGGAATTTAGATCATTGACTGATCTTTAATTTTAGTCCAAAACGTTTTGAATTTTCGGAGAAGCTGTGGATCGGGAAACAGATCATGGTAATTATTCGAAGGTAAAGATCAGGAACAACGGTCTGACAGTTGAATGATGATCTTTCTACTATTTCTCAATGTCAATTAACATCAATAATTTATCTATACTCTTCAAATCCCCGTCTTTATTGCTCAAGTAGTCGTCAAATGGTATTCACCGGTAATTTCGCTCCATTAATTACCATCACGATTCACCACCAAAAGTGATAAATACGCTTCCACGCGCACCCACCGAGAAACTTTCAGATCAAAGTACATAATAATATTTCTGTGTAGCTATACATTCTAATAATACTAATATCAACTCTATTTCACCATGATTGAACTAAAAATCATCCACTATAATCTATTAGTACGGTGCTGGTCCTACCGTTCCACCGCAGGAACAAGTGTCACCCGTCTGTTTTCCCAAAACTAAACTTGGCCAGATTCCCGCGAAATTCCAAATCTGCCAAAGTTCCAAAGCGCTGGCAAATTAGGGGGAAACAGCAAAAAAACACGACAACGAATCAACCAAATCAACAATTGAAACATAACAGAGATCTAAAACATCACACTACTTAAAAGAACTAAAATCATTCATCCTTCAATTCAATTACTTCCATATCCATCTCATCTTTTGTGTTTTTGCTGAACTTGTTTTTATTTAAGAAGAAAATACAATCATGAGTGATATTCCAATTGAATTCACAGAGTTGACTGATTTGACCTCTCTAGGTATAAATCAACAATCTTTAGAATTTAGATCAACAACTTTAGAAAGTGATCATTATGTCGTCGTTAGAGAACAAGTCAACGGTGCAAACACCGTTGCCATTGTTGATTTGCAAAATAACAATCAAATCACTAGAAAAAATATGACTGCTGATAACGCCATTTTGCACCCTTCACAATTTATTATTTCATTAAGAGCTAATGGTACAACTTTACAAATCTTCAATTTACAAACCAAAGAAAAACTAAAATCTTGCAGTACTGATGAACCTGTCATCTTCTGGAAATGGTTAAATGATGAACAATTGGGTTTGGTTACTGCCAGCTCGATCTATACTTGGAACGTTTTCGATGGTCAACCTTCAGTTGGTCCAGTCAAATTAACTTCAAGACATGTCAATTTGAATAACGCTCAAATCATTAACTTTGTTTCAAATCCAAACTTTGATTGGTTTGCTGTTGTTGGTATTACTCAAGAAAACGGACGTATCGCTGGTAAAATTCAATTATTTTCAAAACAAAGAAATGTTTCACAAGCTATAGAAGGTCATGTTGCCAGTTTCAGTCAATTGACTTTAGAAAATGCCTCTGCACCAACTCAAGTCTTTGTTTGTGGTAATAGAACTGCTAATGGTGGTCAATTACATATCATTGAAATTGATCATGATAGTAATAATCCTCCATTCCAAAAAAAATCTGTTGATATCTTTTTCCCACCAGATGCTCAAAATGATTTCCCAATTAGTTTACAAGTCTCCAAGAAATATGGTGTCATTTATTTGTTAACAAAATACGGGTTTATTCATTTATATGATTTAGAAAGTGGTCAAAACTTATTTGTTAACAGAATTACAGCACACTTAGTTTTCATTGCTTCAAGTTATCATGATAACAATGGTATCTTAGCCATCAACAAACAAGGTCAAGTCTTAGCTGTTGAAATTGCACAAGATAAATTGATTCCATACATTTTGAACAAATTAGCTAATGTTCCATTAGCTTTATCATTAGCTTCAAGAGGTGGTTTACCAGGTGCTGAAAACTTATTCTTACAACAATTTGATCAATTATTAAATCAAGGTGATTATTCAAATGCTGCTAAAGTTGCTGCTTCTTCTGCTCAATTAAGAACTCCTCAAACCATTAATAAATTGAAGAACGTTCAAGCTCCTCCAGGTAGTATTTCTCCAATTTTACAATATTTTTCAACTTTATTAGATAAAGGCCAACTAAATGAATTTGAAACTATTGAATTAGCAAGACCAGTTTTACAACAAGATCGTAAACAATTGTTTGAAAAATGGTTAAAAGAGGATAAATTAACTTCATCTGAAGAATTAGGTGATATTGTTAAACCATTTGATCTAACGTTAGCTTTGGCTATTTACTTGAGAGCTAAAACTCATCCAAAAGTTATTGCTGCGTTAGCTGAATCTGGTCAATTTGATAAAATCTTACCATATAGTGAAAAAGTTGGTTATCAACCAAATTTCATTGTTTTAATTTCAAACTTGTTAAGATCTAATCCTGATAAAGCTTCAGAATTTGCCATTAGTTTATTAAATTCTCCTTCAACTAGTGAACAAATTGAAGTTGAAAAAATTGCTGATATTTTCTTTAGTCAAAATTTCATTCAACAAGGTACTTCTTTCTTATTAGATGCTTTAAAAGATGATTCTCCAAACCAAGGACATTTACAAACAAGATTATTGGAAATCAATTTGTTACATGCTCCACAAGTTGCTGACGCCATTTTAGGTAATGATATGTTCCATCATTATGATAGACCAACTATTGCTCAATTGGCTGAAAAAGCTGGTTTATATCAAAGAGCTTTAGAAAACTATTCTGATATTAAAGATATTAAGAGAGTCGTTGTTAATACTGGTTCTATCCCAGCCGATTGGTTAATTTCTTATTTCGGTAAATTGAATGTTGATCAATCAACTGTTGTTTTAAGAGAATTATTAGATAAAAACATTGCTCAAAACTTACAAATTGTTATTCAAGTTGCAACTAAATTTTCTGATTTGATTGGTTCAGCTACTTTGATCAAATTATTTGAAGAATTCCGCTCTTATGAAGGTTTATACTATTATTTGGCTTCTATTGTCAATTTAACTGATGATAAAGATGTTGTTTTCAAATATATTCAAGCTGCTGCTAAATTAGGCCAAGTTAAAGAAATTGAACGTATTGTCAAAGATAACAATGTTTATGATTCTGAAAAAGTTAAAAACTATTTGAAAGATGCTAACTTACAAGATCAATTACCATTGATTATTGTCTGTGACCGTTTCAACTATGTTCATGATTTGATTTTATACTTGTACAAACATCAATTCTTCAAATTCATTGAAGTTTATGTTCAACAAGTTAACCCATCAAAAACTCCACAAGTTGTTGCTGCTCTTTTAGATGTTGACTGTGATGAAAAAGTCATTCAAAACTTGATTCAAAGTGTCTTGGGTCAAGTTCCAGTCGGTGAATTGACTGCTGAAGTTGAAAAGAGAAACCGTTTGAAATTATTATTACCATTCTTAGAAGCTACTTTGAATTCAGGCTCTCAAGATCAAGCTGTTTACAACACTTTAGCTAAAATTTACATTGATTCAAACAATGCTCCAGAAAAATTCTTGAAAGAAAATGATTCCTATGATACATTAGAAGTTGGTCGTTACTGTGAAAAAAGAGATCCTTACTTAGCTTATATCGCTTATGAAAGAGGTTCAAATGATGAAGAATTGATCAGAATCACCAATGAAAACTCAATGTACAAATACCAAGCTAGATATTTATTGAAGAGATCTGATTTAGGTTTATGGAATTCTGTATTGGGTGAAGATAACATCCACAGAAGACAATTGATTGATCAAGTTGTTGGTACTGCTGTTCCAGAATTAAATGACCCAGAACCAGTTTCATTAACTGTTAAAGCATTTATGGATAATGGTTTAACATTAGAATTGATTGAATTATTAGAAAAAATCATCTTGGAACCATCTCCATTCAATGATAACCCATCATTACAAGGTTTATTATTATTGACTGCTATTAAAGTTGAACCAACTAAAGTTAGCTCTTACATTGAAAAATTAGATCAATTTGATCCTGTTGAAATTGGTTCATTAGCTACTGAAGCTGGTTTACATGAAGAAGCTTTTGAAATTTACGATAAGAACAAATTATATCCACAAGCTTTGAAAGTTTTGGCTGAAGATGTTTTATCATTAGATAGAGGTGAAGCCTATGCTGAAAAGATTGATAATCCTGAATTATGGAGTCAATTAGGTACTTCTCAATTAGATGGTTTACGTATTCCAGAAGCTATTGAATCTTATATTAAAGCTGGTGACGCTTCAAACTATGAATCTGTTATTGATATTGCTGATTCAGCTGGTAAATTTGAAGAATTAATTAAATTCTTATTAATGGCTAGAGAACATTACAAAGAACCAAAAATTGATGGTGAAATTATTGTCGCTTATGCTGAATTAGAAAAATTAAATGAAATTGAAAAATTCTTGAATGGTTCAAACGTTGCTGACTTGAATGAAGTTGGTGATAAATTATATGAACGTAAAGATTACAAAGCTGCTAAATTATTATATTCCTCAGTTTCAAACTATTCTAAATTGGCAAGTACTTTAGTCTTTTTGGATGATTATCAAGCTGCTGTTGAATGTGCAAGAAAAGCTAGTAACACTAAAGTCTGGAAACAAGTTAACGATGCTTGTCTTGAACATAAAGAATTCCGTTTGGCTCAAATCTGTGGTTTGAACTTGATTGTTCATGCTGAAGAATTGAGTGAATTAGTTGAAAAATATGAAAGTGAAGGTTATTTCGATCAATTAATTTCATTATTTGAAGCTGGTTTAGGTTTAGAAAGAGCTCATATGGGTATGTTCACTGAATTAGCTATCTTATATACCAAATATAACCAAGCTAAAACTTTGGAACATTTGAAATTATTCTGGTCAAGAATTAATATTCCTAAAGTTATCAGAGCTACTGAAACAGCTCACTTATGGCCTGAATTAATTTTCTTATATGCTCATTATGATGAATGGGATAATGCTGCTTTAACTATGATTGAAAAAGCTGCTTCAAGTTTCGATCATTCTTCATTCAAAGAAATCATTGTTAAAGTTGCCAACTTGGAAATTTACTACAAAGCTATCAACTTCTATGTTAATGAACACCCATCATTGATAACTGATTTGTTAACTGTCTTAACTCCAAGAATCGATATTCCAAGAGTTGTTAGATTATTCCAAAAATCTGATAACTTGCCATTAATCAAACCATTCTTGGTCAGTGTTTTAGATAAGAACAACTCTGTTGTTAATGCTGCTTATCATGATCTATTGATTGAAGAAGAAGATTACAAGACTCTTGGTACTGTTGTTGATACACATGATAAATTTGATTCAATTGATCTTGCTGCTAGATTAGAAAAACATGATTTGATTTTCTTTAGACAAATTGCTGCTCGTTTATACCGTAAAAATAAGAAATGGAACAAGGCTTTATCTATCTTGAAAACAGATCAATTATGGAACACTGCTATTGAAACTGCTACCATCTCACAATCAACTGATGTTGCTGAAGATTTATTGACTTATTTCGTTGAAACGGGTAACAATGAAGCTTTCATTGCTTTATTATACAGTTCATATGATTTAATCCGTTATGACAAGGTTATTGAATTAGCTTGGTTACATGATTTGAATGAATACATTAAACCATATCATATTGCTGTTGAAAGAGATAGATCTAACCATATCACTAAATTAATCAATGATTTAAAAGTCAGAGAAGAATCCAAAAACGAAGATGAAGAACCAGTTTTAGGAAACCAAAGATTAATGATCACTAATGGTTCTCCAGCTCAATCTTTTAACACGGGTTTAGGTTATCAAGCTACAGGTCAAGGCTTTGGTAATGCTTTTTGATTGAACTATCGTTAGAAATCCCATAAAAAAAAAGAGATTTATATTGTTAAATTAGTAGACCTTTTCATTTATATATTATTGTGTTTTGAATAAAAAAATTGTATTGAAGTCAGTTGTAGCTGGTAACATGTAGTTATAACTTATAAACTTGGTGAGTGATTATTTTAATTATGATGGACCCTGGGTAGTGTCCGCACATTTGCCAGCGTATATAGCCTATAACCTATAACGCTATCATTTATACCGCTACATTACAATTGGCTGGGAGTCTGGATTGAGAAATGGACAAGCTAGTGAAGTAACAACTTACAAGTCCAACTTTGTATTTCTCAATCAAGATAAAGCATTTTTCTTATGAAAAAACATTGTGAGTCCTCTATTTTGCTGCTTGAACTTACTTGTGTACGCATTTTTTGGCTCTTTCATATTTCTCAAGTTAAAGCCTACAGGCTACGACATTCTGAAATCTGGTGTTCTGGTGGGCTTAAAAGATCCCGATTACTGAATCTTGAATCTTGAAGCTCTTCGTGGTTTGGAAAGTTGAAATCCACGGTCAATTTTTATGGAAGCTTTTCCATCTCGATTCGGTGGATCTCAATCTCTTTTTGGATGTACCTGCATAGTTTCGCATCCAATAAGTCTAGACTTCCACAAGTCTTATAAAGGTAGTACCGCAAAGTACAATATAGATCTATTCTCAACTAAAAGATATCAATCACTCTTTAATCATCCTTTTTCAAAGCTGTTCTTGAAGCAAGCTAATTGATCTATTATAAAGGCCTTTATGGTTACTGGGGAACTGATCAATGTTTTGTTTGTTTTGATTTTGTTGGATCTTTGGAATGTTTGTTTTTGTATGGTATACGCAGTCGAGAAAACGCGGATCTCTGTTGGAATTGCACGTATAATGTTAGGGTCTGTCGAGTTCTACATTCCGCAACGAAATCCTTAGGAAACCCTTCCAATAATAGTGGAGCAAAGCTCTCAAAAAAGAGATGGAAACGACATAAATAGAAGATTTTGAACACGCTTTCGGATGGGCTTAGGATGTTGTACCGCTTCGTGCTTCATATAAAAAGTTTGGATCATCCACATTTACCATAAACAACCTTCAACCCCAAACTCTTCAAGAACTTCTAATAGCACTTCAAACCACACACACAAAACAATAGTCTAACTCAATACATTCGCTTTACAAAAGTTAGAACTATATTCACCAACTACTAATTCATTCACTTTATATTATACATTCCATTACGTTGGTTTCATTATTGTTTATATTAATTTTTTATAACAATCAAATTTTAATACCCAAATTTTGTGCTAGGTTTTTTTAAGAAGTCATATAAATACAGAAATATGTTGAGCTATTCTACATTATTCAGCATCGCTTGCTTATTGCCTCAAGCTTTTGCTCTTCTTAGAGTCCCAGTTGGTCCTCAAGGTGACCTTTTCCCAGGCTTAACCAAAAAAGATACCGTTGATGTTGATACCAGTGTTCAAACTTACATCATTCCAGGTACAAAATTTTATTTTGGTAGTGAACATGAAGCAGCTTTCGTTTCATTTGACACAGGTTCTTATACTAGTTATGTCCAAGATAGCTCAATCTCCAAAAATGGGTTTGATGGTAATAAATCAACAACTTTAGCTAGATTAGGTAAAGAGTACCAAGTTAACTATGCTGATGGTACTGGATTCAAAGGTGAATGGGTTGCAGATGACGTTGCATTTGATTCACAATTCTCTCAACACACAAATTTAACTTTTGGTTTAGTCACTGATGCCTCAGATTCATCTAATATTTTTGGTTTGGGTTACTACCCAGATTCTCCAGATCCAACATTCATTGGTACTTTATTCGCTCAAGAAGTTATTTCAAAAAGAGTTTTTTCAGTCTATCAAGATGAAATTTCAAAAGGTGAATTCACTTTCGGTGGTGTTGATACTGCTAAATTCGATGGTGATCTAGTCGCTGTTCCAGTTATTGATGACCAAGCTTGGAATGTTAAATTATTTGATGTCTTTTATGGCTGTGAAAGTTTAACAAATGGTAACACATACCCAATCTTGATTGATTCAGGTTCCAGTACTGGTCTTTATTTCCCAGAAGATGTCTTCTACAAATTAATCAATGAATTAGAAGCTCAATACGAATCAAACCAAAAGGCTTATGTTTTTGAATGTGGTAAATCCAAATCTATTACTCTTGATTTCGGTGGTGTTCAAATTGAAATTCCATCTTCATCTTTTGTCCAACAAGTCCCAAACTCTGATTATTGTGCTGCCAACTGGAGAATCAGTTCTGAAGGTTCTTTCCAATTAGGTTGGACTTTCTTTGATAACTTCTATTTTGTTTTTGATGTTGATAACAAGGAAGTTTTAATTGGTAAACCAAACAAGAAAGTCACTGACTCAAACATTGTTGAAGTTACTGATTCAGTTCCAAGCTCAACTAAAGCCGCTAGTTATTCACAAACTGAAACTTCCACTGGTAACTCAATTGATTATACCTCTGCTTCAACTGTCAGTTTATTTGCTTCTTCTGCTTCTTTAGGTTCATATTACACTGGTTCAACTGGGTTCACCACTTGTACCGCTTCAAGCTCAAGTGCCTCCTCATCTGCTTTCTCATCAAGCTCTGCTATTTCATCATCTGTTTCATCATCTGTTTCAAGTGCTGTTTCCAGCTCAAGCGCCATCTCAAGCTCAAGTGCCATCTCAAGCTCAAGTGATGCTTCAAGTGTCAGCTCTGCTGCTGCAGGCCAATCCAGTTCTGTCTCATCTGTTGAATCATCATCGTCATTATCATCATCAATTGAATCAAGCTCAAGCTCAATCTCTTCTGTTGAATCAAGCTCTGAATCATCATCTGCTTCTTCAGTTGTTCAATCATCAAGCTCAATTGCCTCTGATGCTGGTGCATCAAGTGGTTCAGTTTCATCATCTGCTGAATCCTCATCATTCTATTCACCATCATCATTCTCAACAATCACACCATCCTCTTCATCAAGCTCTCAAGTAGTTGCTTCATCAAGTTCAAACTCTATCTCCTCATCATTCGGTGGTTATTTCAACAATTCAGGTCCATCAACTGCTCTATCATCTGAATCATCATCAACTCCATTAACTTCTGAATCATCATCATCATCCGCTTTACCAAGCTCTACTGCTAGTCCATCTATCAATGGTTCATTTGTTGATGGTGCACCAGTTTGGGATATCCAAATTCCAAGTGAACTTGGTCCATGGGCTCAAATTTCTATCTCCTCAGAAGATAATGAAGAAATCACTTTCAAGGATATTATTTCTACTATTGATGGTTCAAGAGTTGCTCCAGCAGTTTATCAGAAGAACCAAGATTCATTCAACTACAACTATGATGATACCATTGAAGAAGGTCAAGTTTTCGTCGCACGTATTTTTGCTAATGCAATCACTGCTGCTTCAGCTACTATTGATGTTACCGTTGCAATCACTGATAACACTGGTGCTAGATTTGTCAAGAGAGCCACTCAAACATTTGATTTGAGTAATACCATTAATGCTCCAGCATCAACTGTCGTTTCTGCTGTTCCATCTGATGCTTCAAGTGCTCCAGGCTCATTTTCTTCTGCAGCTCCTGCTTCAACTACTGATGACTCTCAAATCTCATCCTCAGGTGCTCCAACTAGTACTGCAGCTCCTGCTTCATCAATCGCTTCATCTTCTGCTTCATCCAATGGTACATCAACAGATGCTCCAGTCTCTAATGCACTAACTTCAAAAGCTTCAGCTTCTGCCGGTATACCATCTACATCCACTGCTATTGTTGAAGAAGACAAGACTACTATTGCAACTGTTACTTCATGTTCTGATAATGCTTGTGTTGAACACACAACAACTGCTGCTGTCACTACTGTCACTAAGAGAATTGGTAACATTGTCAATATTTACACCACTTACTGTCCATTAAGTGCTGAAAGCTCAGAATTAGGCGCATCAACAACTACACAAGCTGTTACTACTACTGCACCATCACTACAAATTCAAACACAAGCAACAACAGATGCTGCTCAACCTCCAGCTCAAGAATCAAACACAGGTTCTGAAACTGTCGAAGGTACATCTACTGAAGTTGTTCAAGTTACCTCTACTTTACCAAATGGTGATGTTACCACTGTTGCTTCAACTCCAGCTGCTTCAACCCCAGTTACTTCATCTCCATCTGTCCCATCACCAAACAATGCTGAAGAAACATCAACACAAATTGTTCAAGTTACTTCCACTTTACCAAACGGTGATGTTACAACTATTGCTTCAACTCCTGCTGCTACTAACACTGGTGCTTCTGAAGCTACTTCTGAAACTCCAGCTGAAACTACACCAGTTACTCAACCTGAACAATCATCAAATGAATCAGAAGGTACTTCAACCCAATTTGTTCAAGTTACATCAACACTTCCAAATGGTGAAACCACAGTTGTTCAATCTCCAGCTTCTACACCAGCTGAGCAAACTACAAATCAAGCTCCAGTTAGTTCCAAGGTTATCCCAACTTCAACTGGTGATGACACAACATATTATGTTACCCAATTAATCACTGAAACTACAAAACCATCATCAGCACCAGCTATTTTCACCCAACCATCATACAATGGTACAAATGGAACTCAAGGTAATTCACCAAGTGCTCCATCTCCAGCATCAGTTTCTGCTTATGAAGGTGCTGGTAATAGATTAGCAGTTGGTTTGTTAGGTGCTATTCCAATTGTTATGATGTTTTTCTGAATTCATCACCTTTTCATGTTTTTGATTTCTACTTTTAATGCTTTTTATGATTGATGTTTCTATAGAAAAGCTGTTATATTTGACTTTTTTATGATATCCATTTTTGTATATTATCCTCTTTTATGGGATCTTTGGACTTTCTTTATTCTGGATGTAGAACATTTAACTTTAGTTGACACAGTTCTACTGAAATCCCGAAGGCTTAAACTTGAATTTTTTCTTTTTAATTACGTACCAGTTTAAGTAATTAGCAACATATGTAAGGTCCTGTTTTATAAAACTTTAATTGATAACATGGTTTTTCTTTTGAATGGATCAAAAAGGTACGGGTATATACTTCCAAAGCTTGTTAGTGGTGAGTCGTGACATTTATAAGTTGGGAACGCTTTTATATTAAATAGACATCTGACATCTGTTTGAGCTTTGTACTGTTTATCAAGGAATAGGGAGCTTTTTTTAAGCTTCGATCTAAAGTTTTTAGTACTTATATTAAGTTCAAGTAGGCTTGACTAATTATGCAATCTATTAAAGTCTTCTTTAGGAGAAGTAATTGATCATATCTGCAATCGATTAAGGAGCCCAATGAATCATGGCTAATCGTAATAGTATACTTCAAGTCGAGAATCAGATCTTTTAGCCTAATATTTTATCATCATCAAGATTACGCGTTAATACTGTTCAGCTAAAGGTTCACTCGCGTTTTGTAAGTGAGATTTGTTCTAATACAGTAGTGTTCTAACAATAAAAGTTTTCAGTCGAGATACTTTAGTGAGTAACGAAGGCTGTGAATGAATAGATTTTTGTATGGCAAGATGATGAAATCTTAATTCTGGACTTTCGTGATGTGTCTCCAGTCGCAGGCATATGCAAGTTTGGTGGCAGAAATTCGTGTAATATGATAACGTTCGAGGAAGAAAATCTTTTAATTATATTAACCAAAAGGGAAGGTTCTATGATCCCGAGAGCTAGATAGCTATATAACTGGTGTCAAGTATGGGTTTCCTGGGGCTTTGATGGAGCTTTTCAAGCATAAAGATGCGTTGAAGTTATACAGTGAATTTTGCTGAAAGTATAAGAGTTACTGAAGTCCCCTAGAATTACTTCAAAGTCTTAATTGAGAACCATATAATTCATTATACTAGTCATCAAGCCATCATCTAAATGCTCATATACTTATCAATCATCATATTAGGACTGTTACAAATCCATATTTCTATCGCTTCTTTGACATTTCAGCTCAAACCAAATAATGAAGGACATTTGCTGAGAAGAGATAATAACATAGACCTTGAATTCTTATCACAATCAAGATCAGCTCCTATAATAGATCTTTATTTTGGTAGTCAAGGTGAAAAGATCCCAGTTATGCTAGATACTGGCTCATATACAAGCTTTGTTCAATCCAAGCAGGTATCAGAAAAACGAGGATATGACTATACAAACTCATCTAGCTATGAAAATAATAATAAAGATTTCAGTGTTCAGTATGCAGATTCCACAAGTTATAAAGGTAACTGGAGTAAAGATGCTGTTTCATTTGACAAGAATGGTGATAAAATCAATTTGAATTTTGGATTAGTTACATATGCTACTACAAATGGTGTTAGCTCAGATACAAATGTTTTCGGATTGGGATATAATTATGGTGAACCAACACTTTTTGATCAATTAAAAGAAAAAGGTTTGATATCGAGAAAGACATTTTCCATATATTCTAGTGCAAATGATCATTCATTGGGGGAAATATATTTTGGAGCTATTGATTCTGCTAAATACACTGGAGATCTGGTATCAGTTCCAATTAAACCATTTGGAAATGGTCGTTTATGGTGGTCATATCTTACAGATCTTGAAGCTGGTTGTGAGTCTACAACTAATGGAAACACTTACTTCATGAACTTTGATTGTGGCTATACTACTGGGCTAACTGTTCCTGAAGATGTTCACAAAAAGTTACTGAATAATTTGGGGGCTTTCTATGAGGAACAATCAAAGAATTATGTTTTCGATTGTGAAAATGCTAGTCCTATTCAAGCTGAAGTTGCTGGTCATAAAATAGAGATACCTTCCGCTGGCTTTACCAAGAAAATAAGGAACACAGATCAATGTGTTTTGAAGCATATTATACCAGGTCCTGATAAAGATACGATCACCATGGGTTGGATATTTTTCCCATATATTTATGGAGTATTTGACGCACATAATGATGAAATTTTGTTTGGAAAGCCGATTACAGATACAAAAGAGTCAAATATTCAAGAGCTTGGTGATTCAATTCCAAACGTTCAAAAGGCATCTAAATACTCATCAGTTTCCAACGCTGTTATAACAAATCAAATAGCTTATACATCAATACCTACTAGCTCTGTACAGCTAGATATAGAATCAACAGGTGTTACTTCAGCATCAACTTGCAGCACAGGTAATCGCAAAAGAGACTTGTCTCTTGAGGATAAAATCAAAAAGGGTATTTTTGTTCCTGACTCTAGTGCAAGCTCTGTATTCAAAAGCTTTAGCATGATTCTTCTTTTCAGTTCTATACTCGTCACTTGCATTTAGTTCTTTTCATTGTTTTACTTCTATAATTCACATTTTAAGATTAAACTATATATATATATATTATAAAACAGGGAAATGGGTCATATACAATTATATCTTGTAGACTTTTGTATGTGGATTTTTCGAAGATCAATAGCTTTGATCTCACCGTATATTTTTACTACTAGTAATATATGTCATATTCCAAATGCCCATGTTTCTGGGATATTATTCTTTCAATATATTTAGTATTTGAATATTATCATATATGTGATACATATACTATATGATGTTTAAAGTGCTACTTTTAAAGTTATTAATATTTTGTGTACTTATAATTATACACTAATTTTATATTACGTAATCAGATTTTATAATTTAGTAAATTTGAGTTTATATCTCAAACTCTACTATATACATAAGGAAAAATGAGTTGAAACAAATTATTTCAGGCTAAAATCTACGTAAATGTTGCTTTTTGTCTTATTTGTCAAGTTTAAAAAATTTTGTATAAATAAATTAAATATTTTAAAGTAAAAATAAAATTATTGAGGTCAGCAATATTTTAAGAAAAAACATTTTTTGAATTTTTTTGCCGAAATATTACAGTCAAACAGTATCATCATAATATTTGGTGAATATTAACTCAGAAATTAATATAAAAATATATTAGTACGAACTGAATTTAGTTAAATAGTACTCTTTAATATAAGAATTATCACGTGATAATCAGCTGATCTTGTTGTCAGAACTTGAATTGTTTTCCGCTTTTTTTTTCCAA